>NC_142313.1:9757896-9912063 GCF_054855325.1 Carica papaya | reverse complement strand
TTATAGTTTCGTGTGCATGTTTTACTGTTTTATTGATTATGGATTAAATGACCGGGATATTGATGCTGTATGTTGTCTGCTTAGCATAAATTATCGTTTTGCTTGCTTAATGATGCTGACTGAGGAAAAAGAGAATGAACAATTATGTAAATGGATAATGGTATAATGTGGTCAGCCTGACTAGATATCCTGGGAGATGGTGGATGGACCGGGTCCGTAGGGAACCCTACCGGGATTGTGGTCTCCCATACCGGACGAGGTATGGAGATCTTATGTGTTTTGGCGCCCATACCGGACGGGGTATGGGGACGGCCCTGGAATTTGATTTCAAGTGTTAAGGATTAACGGGTAGCGGGACCCCTATGGATCCCCATGGATACTAGTGGGCTGGTAAATGAGGAAAATATGTTGTGTAATGATTGAATTACGAAAGGCTTGATAAGTATTATGTTATACAGTTTATATATGATTTCATGATGATGATGATGTTATTGTTTTCGTATATTGTTTTATGAATTTCACCGAGGCAAGTAAATGGTAAAGGTTTTATTTATCGATAAAAGGATTTGTTGTAAATTATGCTCCATTGGTCGTTTTGTGTTTTCTACCCACCTTTACCTTAGTGACGGTGAGATATCGTGATGTTTTTACTGGGCTAGTGTAGCTCATTCCTTATTTAATCATTTCAGATCAAGAGGACATCGTTCCCGAGCCGATTCCGTAGGAGGACGACGAAGGGGACGCCTAAAGACTCCATAGTCACATTCGTAGTTTTTACTTTCAAGTTTCTCCTTTAGGTAGTTTGATCTTTTATATTTTGTGAGCACGTTTCGGTTTCAGTGTAAGGGATGTTATTCAAATTTTGACCTCGCTTCCGCATTTGATATTTTTGAATATAAAATTCCATTTTAAATTTTCGGGGCTGTTACAATTGTATTTGGCAATAATAGCCAGGAGACATTTTTGTTGATTGAGGCGGAGGTCCCTTACACAAAAATCAACCTCAATCCCATGAAAATAGGATAAAGTACCAAATCCTTGATGGAAAAACGAGATCCCAACTGATCAATAAATTTTTAAACAACCACATTATCACTACCTGTAAGGATCAGATCATCTACATACACCAAGAGATACATAACAGTCTCCCATTACGATAAATAAAGAGTGAGGTATCGAACTTAGAGTTAAGAAAGCCAACCTGAAGAAGAAAGTGCCACAATTTGTTGTACCAAGCATGAGGAGCTTGTTCAAGACCATATATTACTTTATTGAGCTTACACACATAGTTGGCATATTGAGAATCAATGAATCCGATCGGTTGGGACACATAGACATCTTCATTCAACTAACTCTGAATAAAGGCATTATTAATGTCTAATTGATGAAGAGACCAACCAGAGAGAATGACTAAAGAAAAAAGGGCACAAATTGTGGTGGGTTTTGCCATGGGGCTAAAAGTGTCATGGTAATTAATTACAGGGCATTGATGGAAGCCCTTTACTATTAGTCTAGCCTTGTAATGATCTATTGTACCGTCAATTTTTTTAAATGAAATACCCATTTAGAGCCAACTATATTATGAGATTCGTCAAGAGGAACCAAGTCCCAAATACGATTACGAAGAAGTGTATCAAACTCTTCGGATATTGTAACATGCCAACGAGGGTGTTTAAGAGCCTGAGTGTGAAACTGGGGTTTAAAGTCATCTAAGGAGGTAGTAATGTGAAGGATGTACTTTTGATTTTGTTTGAAGATGTTATTCTTGGATCTGGTGACCATTGGGTGAGTGGAGGTGGAAAGGTGTTGAGCAAGTGGATCACTACAAGAGATATTGTGTTAGCTACTAGTAGGTGATGAGCAAACCGACAGTGGTCTAATGGAATGGATGTTCGGTTGGGGTATAGGAGACTCAGAGAAGTCGTGGTTGGTGGTATGGATTGACTTACTCAGTGAAGTAGGTATCATGGGACTTGGTGGGGGAGGTATTGACAAGAGATGACCCGATACAAAGGCCCTTTTGGCCACTTCAGGCGGTACTATTTCCGATGAGTTACTACTTAAGTCAATATCACCACTACATGAGGAAGAAGATTGAAATAGAAACTCAGACTCAACAAATACAACATGTTAAGAAACATAGATTTTTTTAAGATGAACGATCATAATATAATAAGGCACTTTTAATAAGTGAGTAGCCAAGAAATACATATGGATGATAGCGAGACTCTAACTTGTGGGATGTGTAATGATGTAACCAGGGATAACAAAGGCAATTGAACACACAAAAATTTAAGAAATTTGGAGGAGTTTGAAAGAGACACTCAAAGGATAATCTCATTGAGAGGTTTTGTTTAGGCATATGATTGATGAAATATGCAGCTATAGCAAAGGCAAATGGCCATAATGAGGAGGGGATAGAAACGTGATGAAGTAACATTAAACCAGTTTCAACAATGTGATTGTGTTTGCATTCAGAGAAACCATTATGCTCAGGTGTGTGAGGTGGGGTTGTTAGGTGAGAAATATCATGAATTCAAAGAAAAGCTTTGAAAGCCAGATATTTCCCACCGTTGTCGGTGTAGAGTGTGATAATAGGTTAGACAAAACATTTTTCAATGAGAGATTTGAAGTATTTGAATGCAGAAAAGACATCAGATTTATATTTAAGTGGGTATAACCAAATATATTTGGAGTAATGATAAAAAAAAAATTATATAATATTTATAGACATCACATGACATGACTGGAGAGGTCACATCTGAGAACACTAAGAAGAGAATGAGATGTAAGGGATAAATCAAGAAAAAAGTAATTTATGACTTTTATTACAGAGACAAACATTACAATAAAAAGTAGTTGATTGACTAGTAGAAAAAAACACAAATAGGTACGATGATAAATGAAATATAACTCCTGTTAGATAGATGACCTAAATGACTATGCCACAGAGAAAGGGACTCATGAGATATAGAAAACACCATTAGCGATTCCGACACATCCAAAGATGATGATCAACTATAAATGTTTCCTTTAAGTGGTCTTTGATGGATGATGGCCGCCCGTGCAAGGGTGTCCTGCACCTGAAAGTGTGTTGTGGTAAAAAAATAATAACATTGTTAGTTGTACATAACTGGAAAATATATAATAAATTTTTATTCATCGAAGGTACACATAGGGCATCCAAAAATTTTAAGGGGGATGAGTGATAGAGAGGGAAGAGAGAGCTTGTGTGGGTAATTTTCAAGCCTGTGCCGTTGCCAACTACAACATCATTTGTTCCCTCATATAGAGAGTGCAGTGAGAGGTTGACAAGATCTATTGTCACATGATGGGGGCACCTGAGTCAAGAATCCATTCGGATGATGTCAGGGAAGAGGTGGCAGTGTTGGCTTGAGGAGAAGCAGAGCCTTATTTATTTTGCCTCCAAGGTGCTATTGAATTAGTTCAGAAAACATGTTTAAAAGTATAGTACCATTTAACATGATGGCCTTGTTAGTAACATAATTGGTAACACCCAAGATACGAATAAAAACCCCGATGATTAGGTGAATGTTGTGGTCGTGGGGCTCATGCCTAGGAGGGGTGAAGAAAGTTGGATTGTGGTAAACCCATGGGACCGTTATGCATTTTGTTAGATGATGCAGACTTTGTAGCTACATGAGCAATGGCTGGAAAGATTATTTGGGTACCCTTTACAACAGCAAGGTGTGCTTCGCAGTTGAGGAGTCTTTCGTACAATTCTTCAAAGGAGATTAATGTCTCTCAAGTGTGAATAACATTGACAAGTTCTTTATAATCTCATCAAGTCTATTGAGAATTTTTATGATGAGATCCTTAATATTAATAGGACCATTCATCATTACGAGTTCATCATTCTTGGTCTTGATGTTTTGCATAAATTCAGTGATCATTTGAGAGCCTTTGACTGGGCAATTGGGTTATATGACACAGGTTGGGTGGGTTTTCGTATGTGCGAATGAGGATCAACCAAACATCTTGAGACATCCAAGAAGTTGTAATAAATAGAATTAAGGTTGGAGACAGTGAGCCAATGATGGCATTCAAAATGAGTTGATTTTTTTGGATCCATGTATGATGCACGAGGTTGACAGTGGCGACACCATTAATTGTGATGGTGTTCTCGAGGCATGGATTTATAGCGTCAAAAAACCAGAATAGGTCATAGTGAGTGAGGAGAGTTGTGAACTGAAGGCACCATGAGAGATAATTGGACACAACAAACTTCAATGGCGCTTGCGCAACAACATTGAAGGAGATGATTGGATACTGACTAGCTGGAGTGCCGGTGGCGGTGACTAGTTAAACTAGAATGGGAGCGTCTGTGGATGGAATGGAGGAGGAAACATGCACTGGGGAGGATTGTGAGTCTATGATGGCAATAACACTAAGTTGACATGGGAGGGAAAAAGAGAAAGGAGAAAAAAAATTGCTTCTTTCTGGTGTGGGCATGAGCCAATGGCTCTGATACCATAACAAGAATTATTTTCTGATGTATATTGCTTGAATGAGTTCAAAAATATATACATCATGAATTCACCAATCAGGAAAGCTTATGATTGAGGAAGCAGAATATTCAAATTAACTGCAGCCTAATTTAAGGGATATTAATAATATTCAAATATGTAGCAAATATTCAATGTCACAAAATATTCTAAATGTGCAAGATATAAGGAAATGTGTATATATTTTGATAGAAATTTCAATATAAGGGCTGTGAGATCTAATTACTTTACTTTTATTCTTTCTTAATTTCAATATTTATTTATTATTCTGTGCATAAGAATATTGTAGTTTGCTATTCATTGCAATAGGGTCCATTGTGTGTTTAGCATAATAGTGTAACGATTTGCTTTCTCTGTTGAGAAATGAACAATATTTTACACATGTAACCTAATAAATCTATAGAGAAATAAGCAAAACATAAAATTCAATCATTCCCTATACAAATTTACAAATTATGACGCTTATAAAATTCTTTACATTGTATCACTATAATATAATTAAATTGACTTTAAAATGTGAACTCTTACTATCACTAAGATTTCTTCAAAGTCTTCATTCAACTTTGAACTTGCTCTTAATCTAGACTAATCTGCATTAGGGGTGTGAATTTTGGTAAACTGCACGGACTCAGTAGAGAAAAGAGGTAATGCCTATAATAAAGACATGTACACAGTCAATCACCAAATCTTCTAAATCAGTTTATTTAGTAAACCTTCAAAATTCCTTATTTCAGCATTATAAGTGAGAGTATAAATAGTTCCATAAATAGCATAATTCAGTATTCAGTAGATATTAATTCATTATTTCAGTATCGTAAACCTTACTCATGACTTCATATTTCTTCTTATTAGTTTATATCTTATTAAAAATAGTTTCACCGCGAGATACTATTTCTGCTGGTATCAACGAGGGCAGTAAAGATCCCTTCTACCATGTGAATACGTTATAGTTCAGTTCATAATTCATAATTTGCAGTACACAGTATACAATTTATAATTTTTATCACTTCACTACATCTGGTTAAAGCCGTATCCACGGGTAGGGTTCACCACAGTACAAACACTCACCCTTTGATGATACCAGTTAAACTAATTTTCATGTCTTTTAAATATTCATTATTATTTTATAGATTAATTTCATCGCTCTAACGCATCTACTTACAAAACCTAACTACTTATATATCTCCACATATAAGAAGTATATGTTATTATACATATTCCTACAAATTTTAACTTTCATAACTATTCAACTATCAATCAATATACCTATATACATGCACATCCTTATATAAATAGTTTTATACAAGCACATATACACAACAAATACACATATAGCTTTACATATATATATATACATAACCTTCTTAGTTTACTAGAATTTATAGGCTAATTCCTATAACCACAACACTTATACATTCTTACCTATATACGCTACACCCATACATAGACTCATACATAATTTATTTACATTAATTCACGAATCATTCATTTGTACATATTCTAATGCTCATATATTCATTATGTGTACACAAAAATCATGTTTATATAGGTTTACACATATCACATCATACACATAAACTCACTTTTACACATTTAAATATATATATATTCATGAAGCGCTCACATACGGTAACATACATACACATGATAAGTTTATTGAAAACACATTAGAAAACTTAAACAATTTATAAAATCTATAAATAATTTATTTTAAAGAAAATAAAATTTTATACATACATGAGTGTCTCTGAATGAGATTAATCTAATCCCTTACCTACAATTGAGTCAGAAAAAGTGTCAGAATCCTTATTGGCTTAGGTCTACACTCTCTTCTAAATCTTCACTACTACTTGGTTAATTTTCTCATTTACAAATACATAACACACATATTAAATGACAAGAGATTTTTAGAAATGAACCTAATAAAAAAAAACTAGTTTTATTTTGGGCACGTGATCCCGTTCACTGGAGTCGCCACGTGCCACCACCCTTGTGCTCCCAGTTCACCACGTGTCGCCACCAGAGTGCCACCCACCGCCTCATGCGCAACTGCTGGAACCAGCACATGACACCAGAACCAGTCATGAATTGCTGCGTTTCGGCTGAAGATCACCACAGAACCACTCGCGCATCCAAATCGAGCCGGAACACACCACAGATCGCAAAATCACACCTGGGCGCTGCACGGGTCTCTTTCTCCCATCGCACATTGTTGCGCTATTCCTTTTTTGACTTTTCATTTTTGGCACAGACAGACTAGGCTCTCAAATTTGGCATCTAGTTCCGCGCATCGGACAACTTTTTTCGCCGTACGCCTATCTTCTTCTCTGATTTATTTTCTCTCTCTACATGCCGCTCTCTTTCTCTCTCTATGTACAAATCTCTCATTCTTTATGCTCAGAATCTCATCCTTCAATGGCTCCTTCTCTATTTTTATAGTTGGAGAGAGGAGGGCCCTATATCATCCTTCATCCTTTTTTTTCAATAGAGGGAAAAAGTGTACATGCCACTTCTTTCTCTTCTTCCTCGACCAGAGGCATCTGCCTCTGGTCAATTTTTTTTTTCTTCTTCCCCAAAACGACGTCGTTTGCCTCCCCCATCATTCTTTTATTATTTTTTTTACACTTAACCCATCTTGGGCTAGAGTGTTACAAATAGTATATCACTATTCGAGATTTCTGAATCCGTAATTGTTCAGGATATCCTCATAACTAGTTGTAAATTAGTATCCACATTAAAAATATATATAATCTAATCTATATGAACCACATAGTTGAGTTTGTTCATTTACATTAGAACGATTTATTGAGAATTAGTAATAATTATTTTTGCATCAATGATTAACTTTGCATATTGAAACAAATATTATTTCTTTGACTAGAAATCTATTTATAAATGATTCTTATTTTAAGGAAATGAATTTATAATTTAAATATGGAAGCGAATAATAATGTTAGGGTTTACATTCCTTACACATTAAATTGAATTGATCAATAGGACTACGAGAATGTTCCTTCTATGTGGTTCATAAAAAACAAACAGTAATTAAAGAAAAACGACTAAATAGGTATTTTAGAGCAACCTTCACTAGCACTTGAAGGAGTCCAGGAGGTGGACTATTCACAACCGTTTTACTAATTGGGATCTGAATCTTGGTCTTCTTGATATAAAATGGTTAATGAAAGGGTGAACCACAATAGTCCAGTAAGAATATCAGACTAATCACTAATATGGAAAATTGAAGGTTGGTAAAAATCAGAAAATAACTAATGGAGCCTTGCTTTAAGTAAATACATTTAACTTTAAAACTTTTTATTCAATACTTACCATTACGATTTTTTCCAAAATTAACTTATGAAGACAATTAACTAATGACATTTCAATTTCATGTATAGGATCAGAAATCCTTCCTTTTTAACCTATTTATTGGGACTCTTGAGGGTTTATAAGGATATATCTCTACTCGTGAACCCAGTATTAAGATTTGACAATTAACTTGACTGTTCCCACACCCCGTCCAATAATGGGCGCCAAAAATATCATCGCCTCGATACTCTGTCCGATATGAGAGTGAATTATATCTATCAAAACTCTTATAGTGTGGGACTTCTCAGCCCCGTTCGACTGAGGTGATGTTCACGGTAGGGTTCCTTATGTACCGGGTCCATCCACTATTTTCCAAGATGCCTAGTAAGTTTTCATTTATTTAGACTCTCATCATCCAGACAACCACTAAAGTATATCAACATCTCAGTTCATATTCATAGATTAATTCAAATGGTACTTAAACAAGCGATATAGTTTAACATAACTGAATAACCAATAACTAGAATACCAAATAAACAATGCATAAGGAATCAAATAACCAAATAACTGAAAAGAATATAAAAAATCATCAATTCAATTATGCACAGTATAATAGTAAGCAAATATAGGAAATACAGAAAAATAAATAGGGAATCAGGACAAATGTGAACTAACCAGTTCTGACTCCACTAATAACCTATAATATTTTTAGGGTTCTTCTATTTTTTTTACAAAATACACAATTATCGATTATTAATTCTCAATTTACCATAACCAAGAATAGGGTGAGGGATCCTCACCAAGATTAGTATTTCGAAACGCCGTACTATCTACTACGCCTCTTAACAAGTCCCAAATTTCTTGAATTTTTTCTGCAGAAATCTAAAATACTCGTCACCTACCTAAAGATACCCCAAAAACCTAAAATTGGTGTTTAAAACCCTTTTTGACCCATTTTAGGGTTTTATCGCGGTGTCATCACCGTGTTTCGAAGCCGGCTTTGTTGCCCACAGTGGTGATTCACCTCGATCTGGCTAGTTTTGGCCAATTTTAATCGTTTCTGGCCGGTTTTACACGTATCCCTGTGGAAAAATACATTAGGGACCTCTGTTGGTCAAAAAATCACAAAAACACTAAACCTACCGGCAGGGGGTCTTTGGTTGCGGTAGCTCTGCCGATTCTCCTTCGCGGCTGGGGTTTCTTCTTTGGGTAATCTGCACAGAAAGGGATGGTGAACATAATGGTCAAAAAATTATGTGAAACAGAAAATGGGAAGGGGCTCATTGGAGGAGTTTAGGGTTTCGGCCGTGGCGGCTCCGATGGGCTTTACCCGCAGTTTTCAGCTCACCCGCCATCCCTTTTGCTCCGATATGACTACAGGGAGACTTAAAATCGAATATCCGAGCGGGTAAGGGAGAACTTTACCCTTTTTGCCAGTTGGTAGTGGCTCTGGTGCAGCGGCGGCCGAGGGTCAGTCTCCTTTTCTGACAAGAACAGGTGCGGCTAGGGTTAAGGTTCTCCTACGACGCGATGTTTATATACTTATCTCACGTCAATTTGGGTCACCCATTCGCGTCGACGTGGACCGAAGAGAGCCTTCCGATTGTTGCTTATTTAGGCCGATTAAGTGGGCGAATTTAGGCTATTCATCGCGATTGATTTCGTTCGTCCGATCGCACCTAAGGAGGAAATACATTTGAGCTGTTCACGCGTGTGTAATTGAATCTAGGCTGTCGGATCTCTAGGCACGCGAATCACTTACGTGGCCTCTTGTATGACAACAATGTCAGTGTGTTTTGCCACGTGACATGCTCTGGTTCACCATGGCTGCTGACTAGGTCGTTCCACGTGGCCGACTTTCTCTTGTCTGTATTTTGACCGCCTGTTTCTAATTTTTCTTTCAAAAACACCATATGAACTCAAAATTTCACCCCTCTTTCCCAAAATTGCTTTTAATTTCGTTCTTAACCTATTTTTCTCAAATAATTTAATAAAATAAAATAAAATTAATATTTTTAATTATTTTTATAAATACAAAAATGGATTCCGGGCTAAATTACGAGCCCGGGTATTACAACTCTCCCCCCTTAAAAAAATTTTATCCCTCAAATTTGTCACTCTCTCACTTAGTCAAACTGTAAGGGATATTAGGCTCTGAAGTTTGATTCTAGCTCCTATGTGGCCTCTTTCTGTGTGTGATTTCACCATAGACCTTAATGAAGGGAATTTCTCTATTACGAGGTACTCTACTCTTTCGGTTTATAATACCTATTAATACCTCCTCATACGATAGATCCTCATAGAGTGAGAGGGGCTCGTAGGCCAGGATGTGTGAAGAGTCCGGATTGTACTTGCATAACATGAACACATAAAATATATTATAAAATCTGGAGAGTTCTGGAGGCAGTGCCAGTCTGTAGGCAGTTGTACCAATCTTATCTAAGATTTCAAATGACCCAATGAACTGGGGATTTAATTTTTTCTTCTTGCCAAACCTACTGATTCCCTTGAAAGAGATGACTTTAAGAAACATCTGATAACTTTTCTCAAATTTCAAATCTCTTCTCCGGGTGTCTACATAACTCTTCTACTTACTCTGAGTCGTTTAGATGTTCTTTCTGATTTTAACTATCCTGGCTGTAGTATCCTCTACAAGATATGGGTCGAAAATTTTTTTATCACCCATCTCTTTCCAACAGATCGGCGACCTACAAGGGCGGCCATAAAATGACTTATACGTGACCATGCCGATATTTGCTTGGTAGTTATTATTGTAGGCAAATTCTAATAAAAGTAAGTGATAATCCTAATGACCCCCAAAGTCAAGAACACAAGTTCGGAGCATATTCTCTAGTGTGTGAATTGTTTTTTCTGATTGTCCATTAGTTTGAGGGTAGAATGCGGTGTTAAGGGACAGTTTCATCGCCATGGCTTGCTGAAAACTAGACCAAAACTGAGAAATAAACTTGGAGTCTCTGTCGGGTACCACTATCACTAGAACTCCATGTAACCTGACTATATCTCGGATATATATTCTCATTACCTTATCTAAGGGGTCGATCGTCTTGATAATAAATAAGTGAGAAGGCTTGGTGAGCTGGTCGATAATTACCCAAATAACATCATGTTCTGAGCATGCCTTAGGCAACCCTATCACAAAATCCATTGTGATATGTTCCCCCTTCTACTCCGGGATGGGTAATGGCTGAGGTAGCCAGCTTAGAAATTGATGTTTTGCCTTAACCTATTGACATACCAGACACTTTGTGACAAAGTGGGTATCTTTATTTTCATCCCACTCCACCAAAACTAGGGTCGCATACTTTGATACATTTTAATACTTTCGGCATGTATGGCGAACTTTGAGATATGAGCCTCTGTCATGATGTTCCTTTTTAGTTCACTGTCATCTGAAACATACACCCTATCCTGAAACTAGAGTAACCTATCTGCAAAAACTCGAAATTCTGGATTTACTCCCTGTTCTACATCCTTCTTAAGAGCTGTTATGGTAGAATCGGTTAATTGAGATTCCTTTATTCTCTAGATCAATTCAGGTTGAACAGTCAGGTTGGTCAAGTATGTAACTCTCTTCAAGTCCTGAAGTCGAATATGTTGTGCAGCTCCTATTACCCTACATCAAAAACTATTAAGTGAGCTAACATACTTGCACTTTTTCTGCTGAGTGCGTCAGCTACCACATTGTCCTTACCTGAGTGATACAAAATATTACAATCGTATTACTTGAGGAGTTATATCCAATGCCTCTGACACATGTTGAGATCATTCTAAGTAAATATATGCTTCAAGCTCTTATGGTTAGTATAAATCTCAAAAGTCTCCCCATACATGTAGTGGCACTAGGTCTTCAAGGCATATATAATGATGGCAAGTTCTAAGTCGTGGGTAGGATAAATTTTCTCATAACTTTTCAACTGTCTGGACCCATAAGTTATGATCTTCTTATGCTGCATTAGAATACAACCTAACCGTAGGTAGGAGACATTACTATACACTGTATATCCACCTGTCTCACTTAGTAAAGTCAACACGAGTACAATAGTCAACCATTTCTTGAGTTTTGTAAAACTTTTTTCACAATTATCGTTATATTCAAACTTTACGTTCTTCTTTGTGAGTCGTATCAAAGAAGCGGCTAGACTAGAAAATTCTTTTCCAAATATGCGGTAATAACTTGTCATTCCCAGAAAGCTATGAATCTCATTAACCGAAGTCAATTTCTCCCAACCAAGTACTATCTCAAATTTTTTGGGGTTTACTGATCCTCCATCATTTGATATGATATACCCTAGCAAGGTAGTCTGCTCGAGTCAAAACCCACACTTACTCAATTTTGCATACAGTTTATTCTCCCTAAGAATCTGCAAAACCTGAGTCAGGTGGTGAACGTGTTTCTCACTGCTCTTTGAATAGACTAGTATATCATCGATAAACACAATGATAAACTGATCTACGAATTTTCTGAAAATCGTATTCATAAAGTCTATAAAAATGGCTAGTGCATTGGTTAGTACAAATAACATGACCAGTAACTTATAATGTCTGTACCTAGTTCTGAAGGCTGTATTGGGAATATCCTCTGCCCTGATCTTTACCTAATGGTAATTCGAACGCAAGTCTATTTTGGAGAAGACCTGAGTCCCCTAGAACTGGTCAAAAAGGTCATCAATTCTAGAGAAAGGGTACTTGTTTTTTATCGTGACTCTATTCAATCCCCTATAGTCAATACATAATCTTAATGTCATGTATCATTTATTTGCAAATATGACTCCAGCACCCCAATGAGACATACTATGTCAGATGAGCCCACTATCCTACAATTCATTGATATGTCTCCTCAGCTTTTCTATCTCAACATGAATTATACAGCAAAGAACAACCGAGATAGGCTGGGTGCAAGACTGAAGATCTATGATAAACTCTACTTCTTTGTCCACTGGTAGTCCGGATAGTTCATCAGAAAATACATTCGAAAAGTCTCAGATTATCAAGATATCTTGAATACAAACTTCTTTCTTATGTTTACCTAATGTAGAAAAAACAATCGAGTTAAAGCACTATATAATGAGAAAATTGTCATGAGAGAATAATATTTAAAATTTTTTATTAACTTGTAAATGACTCTTCGTTAGGAGGGTTGAATACAAGTTTCTTGTAAAAATAATCTATGGTGGCGGATACACCGCTAGCCAGTTCATTCCCATAATTACATTCAAATCCTCTGTATCAATCTCTATCAAGTTCATACCCAGTTTCCTATCTGCTATGTCTATGATATAAGTTTTATATATAACCTCCCCTAGTAGTTTTGTACTTCCAAGAGTGGATACAAATATCACAGAATCAAGTCTCTCAGGTAATACACTTAAATGTTATGTAAAAGTATGTGAGACAAACGAATGTGAAGCACTAGTATCAATAAAAACATATGCGAGGTAATTACAGATAGTGTACGTATCTTATATTACGTTCGAGTTGGCTTCAGCATCCTGTTGAGTGAGGTTGTAAACTCTGTCTTTGAGAGAAGGCCTGGTCAGGTTCTGATTTCGCGAGCACTCTCTCGCGTAGTGTTGGGCACTCCTACATATGCGACAAGTATTGTTGAGATGATAGCGAGGTCAGTCATCATGTTCCTTACCACAATGCTGGCAAGTCGTGCCGCATCTTATTACCGGAGCCTGAGGAGGAGCCTGAGTCATTGGTTTAGCCCTTTTATTCTATTGAACTGGTACAATGGGTGCTGGTCTGCGCTGTGAAACTAAGGGTTTGGGATTTTCCACTATTGGAGGAAAGATGTGAAGGTTCCTTTTCACTAGCTGTGTCTTGGCCAGAACGACCGAGTAGGTGCTGAGCTCAAATACGTAGAGTTGCTGTCTGATCTCGAGATGGAGGCCCCACTCGAACTTCTTTGTCTTTCTACCTTCATCCATCATACTCTCAGAGGAATACCAACTAGATTTTAAGAATCTTTGGACATACTCTGATACAGTCATATCACCTTGGACTAGGTGTGTAAACTTTATTTCATTCAAATGCTGGAGGTGCTCTGGGAGGCACTCTGTATTGAAGGCCATGTGGAACTATTTCTAAGTGACTGAAATGGGTAGGGTGGCCTGTTTAAGCTGCCATCAGGGACTTGCCTCTCCCATGAGCATGTAGGTGGTAAGTACGACCTTCTGTTCAAGAACCACTCCAAGATTTGCGAAAGTCTTCTCTGTCTCAACTACCCAATACTCGGCCTCTTCGAAAAAGGATGCCCTTGAAAAGGTAGATGGATTTAGTCTTTTATACCTTTTAATGTAGTTTAGGTCCATCATTGATGGAACTATGTCCCGTGGAAGAGGGACTAGATTGTGCTGGGAAGGGACCGGATGGTCCAATGGTAATGCCAGATGAAACAATAAAGGCACTGGATTATATTATGGTGGTGTTGGATGATGCAATGGAGGCACTAGATTGTATTATGGTGGTGCTAGATGATACGGTGGAGGAACAGGGTTGTACTAGGGTGGCTCCAGATCTTCTCGCTGCAAGGGTGGCTCAAACTGTGGCAGTGGGAGAGGGTCAGACAGCTCACTCCTTTCCTCCTGGGCTTGCTGGACAGAGATGACTTGCTCTAACATCTAAAAAAGTTTATCAACATCCTCTCGAAGCAAACCATTCCGAGTTGCTCGATTTAGTGGGGGTCTTCATCTCGTCATATCTTTGTACCTACATTTCACAAGAAAGAGTTGAGTAATAGTTTGTATTTGATTTTTGTAAGTCTTTGTGTAAGAATGATTCCGAGGAACACAACTCTGATACCAACTGTAGAGGACTGGAACCTTAAAGGAAATGAATTTATAATTTAAATGCGGAAGCAAATAACAATGTTAGGGTTTATATTCTTTACACATTAAATTAAATTACTTAATAGAGCTACGAGAATGTCCCTTCTACGTGGTTCATAAAAGACAAACAGTAATTGAAGAAAAACGAATAAATAAGTATCCTAGGGCAACCTTCACTAGCACTTAAAGGGAGTCTGATATGTGAACTACTCATAACCTTCTTGTTGATCGGGATTTGAATCTTGGTTTTTTTGATCTAAATTTGTTAATGAAAGGGTGAGATACACTAATCTAGTAAGAATATCATACTAATCACTGATACGAAAAATTGAAGATTGGTTAAAAAAAGAAAACAACTAATGTAGCCCTTGTCGAATAAAAATTTTTATTCGACACTTACCGTTACAGTTTTTTCTAAAATCAATTTATGAAGATAATTAACCAAATGACATTTTAATTTCATACATTGGATCAGCAATCCTTCATTTTTAACCTATTTACTAGGACCTCTAGGGGTCCATAGGGATATCCCTCTACTCGTGAACCCAGTTTCAAGATTTGACAATTAAGCCGGACGTTCCCATACCCCATTCGGTAATGGGCGCCAAAAACACTACCACCTAGATACCATGTCCGGTATGAGGGTAAATTATATCTCCCAAAATCCTTTCGGTATGAGATTTCTCAGGCCCATCCAACTGAGGTAATGTTCACGGTAAGGTTCTTTATGTACCGGATCCGTCCACCATTTTCTAGGATACCCAGTAAGCTTTCATTTATCTAGACTCTCATTATCCAAACGACCACTAAAGTATATCAACATCTCAGTTCATATTCACATATTAATTTAAATGATACTTAAACAAGCGGTATAATTTAGCATAACTAGATAACCAACAATTAGAATACCGAATAAACAATGCAAAAGGAATCAAATAACCATATAACTGAAAAGAACATAAAAAAACTATTAATTTAATTACGCACAGTGTAATAGTAAACAAATATAGGAAGTACAGGAAAATAAATAAGGAATCAGGACAAATGTGAACTAATCGGTTGCGACTCCATTAATGATTTTTAATATTTTTAGGGTTCTTATAATTTTTTCAGAAAACACACAATTATCGATTATTAATCTTTAATTTACTATAATCAAGAATATAGTGAGGGATCCTTACTCGGATTAGTATTTCAAAACACTGTGTTATCTATTACGCCTCCTAACGGGTCCTAGGTTTCCTGAATTTTTTCTGCAAGAATTCAAAATACTCGTCACGTACATAAAAATACCCCAAAATCGATGTTGAAAACCCTTTTCGGCCCATTTTAGGGTTCTAACACGGCGGTGCCAGTGTGCTCCTAGGCTGGCTCCACTGCTGTTCGCCTCACCCTGGCCGGTTTTAGCTTATTTTGACCAATTTTTGTCGATTTTACACGTATCCCTGTGAAAAAATACGTTAAAATCATAAAAAACTAAACTTACCGGTGGGGGGTCTTCGGGTGCGGCGATTCCATTGGTTCTCCTTCACGGCTAAGATTTCTTTTTCAGTTAACTTACACAGAAAGGGACGGTGAACACAATGGTCAAAAAATTATGTGAAACGGAAAATGAGAAGGGACTCATCGGAGGGGTCTTAAAGTTTCGGTCGAGCGGCTCTGCCGGGCTTTGCCCATAATTTTTAGCTCACTTGTCATCCCTTTGGCTCCAATATGGCCACAGGGAGACTCAGAATCGATTTCCGAGCAGGTAAGGAAGAGTTTTACTCTTTTTAGTGGTCGGCGATTGTTCTGGTGTGGCGGCAGTTTGAGGTCGGTCTCCTTCTTCGGCGGCTGGTCCTTCTTCTTCGGCAAAGGCAGGTGCAACTAAGGTTAGGATTCTCCTACGACGCGATGTTTATATACTTATCCCGCGTTGATATGGACTATCCATTCACATCGACATGGAGCGAGGAGAGCTGTCTGATTGTTGCATATTTAGACCAATTGCGTGGGCAAATCTGAGTTGTTCATCTTGATTAATCTCGTACGTCTGATCGCGCATAAAGATAAAATGTATCTGAGCCGTTCACACACGCAGAATTGAATCTGGACCGTCAGATCACTGGGCATGCGAATCACCTATGTGGCCTCCCACGTAGCACCGATGTTAGTATGTTTTGCCACGCGGCGTGCTCTGGTTCACCGTGGCTACTGACTGGGCTGTCTCACATGACTAATTTTTTTTTTTATATTTTGACCCCTGTTTCTAATTTTTCTTTTAAAAACATCCCCCAAACTCAAACTTTCACCCATCTTCCTCAAAAAATTTTTTTAATTTCGTCCATAACCTATTTTTCTCAAATAATTTAATAAAATTAAATTGAAATAATATTTTTTATTATTTTTATAAATACAAAAATTGATTATGGGCCAAATTCCAGACCCAATTATTATAAAAAATATCATCTTTTTACTTTTATTTAATTGTTAGTCATAAAAAAAAACATTAAGACTCAATTCCCTATTGATTTGTATTCACTGCTACTACAATATTATTTTGTTGTTTGAATAGAAATTTATTTTTGGTATATTCAACACCCATCACTGCATATATCTCTTCTCCAGCTATAGCAGTAGTGCAACACTAGACGTACGACACCAGACATCCAGATGTTGAGTACCTTGTCTCCTGCATGCCTACATTGCCTCAGGCACCTCGTCTCTGAGTTGTAGTAGAAGTGCAGCACCACACGTATGCCACTAGGCATCGAGACACAGAGCAACTTACCTCCTTCACGCCTCCGTTCCCTTGGCCACCCGTCTTTGACAAACCGATCTACATGCATAAAAGAATAATCAGAAAAGAGTCAATTAGATATACAAATTCTTAGTCAACTTTCTCCACTTTTCTCATAATCTTCCTTAGCATTTTTTGTTGTTTTTCTCTTTTTATCATATGTTATTTTCATCTCTAGAAATACCCAATACTTTTGTTGAATATTCTCCACAAGAATGAAGGTGTTGGCACTAAGTTTCCATAATGAGTTATAGCTTATAAGAGATCTATTTAAATATAATTAAAATACATTAGACTTAATAGAATACTAATATTTGTAAATAATATAATTTTAAATAATACAATGATAGATTTAAATCTTTTACTGTAAAATTAACTAAAGATGTTTTTGAAAAAAAAATTTATTATGTAAATTCAATATTTTTTAAAATGTAATTCTATCTAATTATTCATGTAAATGATTATGTAATCATTAACTCTATTTTTTTTTTAGATAAGATTATGTGCCTATTAAATTTAAACAGGTAGAATTTGAATTATGTTATGACAGCCTTCGGGCTTAGTTATAATCATGCGGTGAATAATTAATAAACTTATGACCGGGCTTATTTAATTAAAGCTTTTTGAGCCTAGTTATAACCTTGCAGTAAATATTTACTTTAACATATAAATTAATTGAAGACAATTTAGAAAAATATAAAGGTTAAAGATGTAATTGTAAAAGGATTAAAAAATAGGTTAAATACAAAATAAGGCCCCCACTAATATTCTTGTTTTCCTGTTTAATCCCGTTAAACTATTTTTTAATCTATTTAAATTCTTATAGTTTTTTTTTTGAAAAATATAAGTAAGTTTATTCAATTAATATATGTTAATCAACCGTTAACATTAACGTCGTGTGTCATCTAAAGTGACATAATATTTAGGTAATTTATCATTTTTTTTTTAAAAAAAAAAATTATTTAATTATAAAAATAAGGCTACTTATTTGTAGATTGGAAAGTTTATCTCTGGAAAGATCGCAGCTTTTAATCTTATAATGGAAGAGAAGGTGACACCAGCATGAAATGAGAGACAATGGGCCATTTTTCATGAAAATTTTTCCTCTCTATTAATTTTCTCTAATGATATTTAATCTCGTTGATGAAACACGTGACATGTATATATGTAATCATAAACAAGTGATTATATTAGTAAAGTTAATTATGTAACCATAAATTTAAAATTACATAGAGATAAACTAAGTTAAATTATAATTATGTTATATAAGGGTAAAATTTAAAATATTATTATCTACTTAGGTTTTATCTATTTAAAGTTAAAAATAATATTGAAATTTTAATAACGTAAAAGCTTTAACTTAAAAAATATAATATTAAGATATTCTTATCTATTTAAAGTTTAGAATTTCCATGATATTAAAATTTTAGATTGAACATATAAATTTTATAAAGATAAAATTTAAAATATCATAATCTATTCATACTTTGGATTACAAATATATTATTATTAAAATATTATCATCTTAAAGTTTAGTATTAAATTTTTTAATTAAAAATTTGCATTATTTAAAAATAAAATTTATAATATTATTATTTATTTAGAAAATATTTTATATCTGAATTATTTGATATATATTTGATTTTTTAATTCAATTTAAATAGAAATAACTTTACATACTTATTAATCATTTATATAATAAATATCTTAATAAATTTATAACTAGAGATAAAAATCTCATATTTATATATATATATATATATATATATATAGATAGAGAGAGAGAGAGAGAGATTGTCTTTTTGTGTGTAGAAGAAGGTGAAAAAAAAAATGTCCAGTGTGGATACTATTTTTGAAAAAGAATTAATCTTTTTAATCTAATGTTATACTAGACAACACGTAAAATTAACTATAATAATTAATTAGCGTATGTTTAAAATTAGAGAGATTCATTTATATTTTTTTTTTTAAATATAAATGGTTAAATAAATTAAAAAATAATATAAAAGCCTAAATAAAAATAAAAAAAAAAAGGAAAATAGTATACGAGCTTTTGTTTTTATTTAACCCCATAAAAAATAAAATTGAAAGATGAATGAAATATAAGAAATTGTTTTTGTAATTTAAAATTAATAAAACAGAGTCTCTCTCACCACCAAAGACAAACTTGGGTTTAGGCCTTAATGTTCATCATTTTGGAAATTCGTTTGACGTACGAAATTAGACAAGCTTAATTAATATATTGTTTTGTTATAACATTAATTTAAAATATTTAATTTATAAAAAGATGCATTCAAAGGTCAGAAAAATAAAAAAAGAATGAAAATGTTGTGAATGATACGACAAGGAAATTAAAGCCAAATCAATAAAAAGAAGAGAAAAATTACACAACAAAAAATCACATGCATGAGTACATACACAACAAATTAAAACCCATTAACGATATATTAATGTTCTTTTTAAAAATAAAAATAAAAATAAAAATAAAAATACCCAGCAACCAAACACGGTCATAGCAGATGATGAATAATTAATAGGTTATCTTCCCTTGGACCTCAAGCTGTACCATCTGCTGCAACACACAAATAAGCTTGATGATGATGATGATGATGATGATAACCAATATATATAAATAAAGGTGACTATATAATTATGTATAATGGAGAAAAGGGTCCTACATATGATTTGACAAGTAAGGAGTAAAGGAGACAAGGCATGGACCCAGATGGTGAAAAACACAAATTGCATGCGTTTGGTTGATTACATGTTGGATTTTATTTTGTTTGAGCCATCCGGGATGTCTAGCCCACCACTACCATCATTGGACCATCATCAGATTCAACCTCACCTAACTCTTGTACCTCACTAGTACGTACAACAAGAAAACGTTACCCAACATACACACACACACACACACACACACACGTATTAGCATCATCTCATATACACTTCTTAAATACATTCAAAATGATTTTTGAATTTTTTCTAGTAAAAACTTCATATGTTTATTAATTATATGACATTCATGGTGTTGTTGTCTGGTTCAATGATTAGATGGTCAATCTTGGAATATTTAAATGCACCTAGCTAGCTTGTTGTTATAATAAAAAATATATAACCTAATTGAATACATATATATAGACACACGTTAATTAATGATGAGATTAGAAGAAAATTGTTGATTATGACAGACCTGGAGGTTGAAGAAGAGAGACAGTATCAGCGGAGAGAAGTTGGATGTCATTGGATTTATGAGACTTGCCTTCAAGCTCTGGGTGGATCTTCCTCTTCAGCATCCTCTTCATCATCTACACCCAATAAACAAAAATATCTCTTATTTCCGTTATTATGTAATATATATATTCACCATTCTCGCACAGCCATTTGTATATTATTATCTATTAATTAAGACCATAATTTGGTTCAAGTCTTTTCAATTCCCCTTTTTCTTTAACTTTTCAAAGTCCTTAATTCTCTCACGATGATAACAAATCATTACACGTTAAAAGAGATTATTAAATCACTGAGACTTAAAGATATAGAATTAACTTTTTACAAAATAATTTATGAAAGAAACACTATTGGAATAAATTAATAACATATAGTCGTGTATATGTAATTTGAAAGAAAAGACATGCATATAAGTACGTAGACAAAAAGATAGAGGTAAAGGAAGGGTATAAAATCAGCTCACTTGTTGAATTTTCTTGATGGGACGTGAATCGTCTCCAACATGAGGAATCAGTTTCTTAGCGAAGGACAGTCCATTCTTGGTTCGAATACACGCTTTCTTCGTCACCTCGAACTCATCACCACCTTCAACCTTCTTCTCCATATCATCAGAATCCGCCATGAACAGCTCTGCAAGTGTTGTTCTTCTCTTCTGTACTGCTTGTTCAATCTCTGTCGTCACATGCACAATTGCTCCTAATTCAACGCTCATGATTAACTCATCACCTTTTCTCAACCTTTCTTCATCATCCATATTCGATCTACCTTCGTCGAATGTCCTCAAAATTAATGGGTTTACTTCTTCATCTTCAACCTTTCTGCTTTTGTTGTCTTCTTCTTCGTCTTCGTTGTTGTCGTCGTCGCTGATGGAAAATTGGTCTGCATCTTCATCATCATCATCTTCGGCGGGATGAGTATTTTCTCCTTCATTGTAATCCTCATCAAGTTCTTCTTCTTCGTCGCTCCCTAAAAAGAAATGTTGTTTTTGTTTGTGGGTATTTTTCAAGGGATCAAAACCAAAGGTGCCAATTGTCAGAATGCCATCTTTCCAGCCTTCAAGCACATCGACAAAGGCTACTTGTTCTAGTAAGGCTTGTGTATTGTTGTCAATGGCGATTGATTCAGTCTTCTTCACATTTTTAGCAAGCCCATCTGTCCAAAACAGAAATAAAATAATCTTAGATGAGAGCAGACTAATGCAAAACAGAGTAGTGATAATAATAGGCCTTTCATATAATGAATATATTCATTATATGCATGATCAAATACCATTCTATTTTAATAATGAATAATATATGGGACTTACCGTAAATCCCATTCAACCCAAATAGAAGAAAAAAAAAACCTTTTTAATACTATATATGGAGTTGAAGTTAACAAAGTTCAAACCTTTGATCACGCTCTGATGCAGCCTCCTTTGAACCCAATTGAAGATCTATTGACAAACAAAAGGAAAAGCATTAAGTTTACGGGCGGAAGAAAATTTTTGAGAGAAATTGTGTAGATTATGATGCAAGTTTGTATGTAACCTTCATTTTGTGTGATAAGCCGAAGTTGTGTTTTGGGAAGGAGCAGATATTGGTACAGGAGGAAAATGGTAGGCAGTCAAAGATAAGTAAGTAGGGGAAAATGGAGATCTGAAGCGGGGACCAAAATGAGTGGAGTACTGAGATGGTGACACGTGTAAATGTGGAAATGTAGGACCCACAAAATAGGCCTGTCTTGTGGTTGCATGGCATGTTTCGTGGAGTCTCCATTTTGGGTCTGGTTGGCTTGATCGATATGTCGAAATTCTCCAAATCATCTGTACAGACACTTCATTCCTCTTTCTCTCTCTCTCTCTCTCTTCTTTCATGAACATGCAGTGAAAGATTATTATTTAACTAATCTTTCCCTTTTCATTGATTAATTGTTTTTTTTTTAAAAAAAAAAAATTAATAGGAATTTGCAAATCCTAAGTTAATTTCTACTTCACAGGTTTTCTCTATTGCTTCATGTATATTTGTTTGTAGTAATTTATATTGCATAGTCTATTATTATTATTATTAAGTACAGAAAGTATATATTTATGTTAGAAAAATTAATTTCTTAAGCATGTACAATCATAAATAAAGTAAAAACATAAAAAAAAAAAACAACACAATATTTTATGTGATTCGACAGTATACCTATATTTACAGACAAGACTAACAAAAAAAGTATTCTATTATAATAAAAAAAGAGTACAACATTTTTAAGTTAGCAAACTTATATATAGGGAGGCTTTTAGGATTTTTTTATATCCCAAAAATACACATAATATTAATTTTTATGATAATTATAAAAATATCATCATTATTAAAATATCAAAATTTAAGCCATATCAACAAAGCTTCCTCTTGGCTTGAATTCTCTTCAACATCAAAAGAAATGATCTTCTTATCGTTATGTTTTGCCATGATGCCTAGTCGAGGGCACTAGTGAGTATTACATACTCCAACTAAGTCTAGGCAATGCCTAAACTTGTTAATTGGGATTACCTTGGTCATCATATCCGCGAGATTCTCCTGTGTAGAGACGTTCTGCACAACTATAATACCCTGTGATACAATGTTCCGGATGAAGTGATATATGACATTAATATATTTTGTTTGCTCATGGTACATCGAGTTCTTAGTGAAATGTATGACGCTTTGACTATCATAAAACACTGTCAACTTTTTATGTGTTAACTTAAGATCACTCACCAAACCTTACAGCCAAATAGCATCTTTTACTACTTCTTTTAGAGCCATATATTGAGCCTCTGTGGTAGACAAGGCTATTATAGCTTACAATGGTACCTTCCAGATGATAACACTTTTAGATAGAGTAAACAGATAATCTGTCATATATCTCCTCTTATCCAAATCCCTTACAAAGTCTGAATCCATATAGCTTACAATTGAGTCATTCATCTTAGGTTTGTCAAACATTATACCTATGTCTACTGTTCCCTTTAAGTACTTTAAAATTCATTTAACTATTTGCCAATGTTATTTTCCAAGATATGCCATGTATCTATTCATTACGCTAATTATATGTAAAATATCAGGAAGAGTACAAATCATGACAAACATGATGCTACCTATGACACTCGAGTATGGAACACTAACATATGCTTCATGTCTTCATCTGTCTTCGGTGACATGTTTACATACAACTTGAAGTGAGTACCAAGTGGAACAGTTATGGGTTTTGCATTGGTCATGTTGAAACGTTGTAGTACCTTTTCAACACATGATTGTTGAGACAAGAAAAGTTTTCCAGCACTTCTATCCCGAGTAATCTCCATTCCCAATACCTTCCTTACAGTACCTAAATCTTTCATCTTAAATTCTTCACCCAATCGCCTTTTCAAAGTATCAATCTATGATATGATATGCTTTTAACAATAATAAACATGTCATCTACATACAATAGCAAATAAATAGCATAATCATCTAACAGTCTCCTGTAATACATGTAATTATCATAGACACTACGAATGAAACTATTCTATCCCACTACTGTATCAAATCTCTTATACCATTGTCTAGACGACTATTTTATATCATACAAAGATTTCTTAAGTAGACAAACATATTTTTCCATACCTAGAATAACAAATCCCTCGGAATGACTCATATATATCTACTCCTCCAATTCACCATGTATAAATGCAGTTTTTACATCTAACTGCTCCAACTCTAAATCATGAAGAGCAACCATAGCAAGTAAGACTCTGATGGAATTATGTTTCATAACTGGAGAGAGTACTTCATTAAAGTCGGTCCCTTTTCATTGAGTAAAACCTTTAGCTACTAATCGAGCCTTGTATCGATGTGTTTATGTCCCCATAATGCCTTAATTCTTCTTGAAAACCCATTTACAGCCTATTACCTTATGTTTCTTTGGTAATGGCACGAGTTCTTAAGTCTGATTCTTGTGAAGTGACTCAATTTCTTCACCTATAACACCAATCCATTAATTTACATCTAAACTAGAAATAACTTCACTATAACTTCTATGTTACTATAAAATAATTGTCTCTGCTACTGCTAAGGCATACGCAATTAAATTTTATACTTCTTACGGTGGTCTAATATGTCTTCTCTTCTTATCTGTTGCAATGCTATAAGACTCATGTTGATCACTAGTACTATTTTGTACTTTGTTTGACTGAGCTGCTAGAGTCTCAACTTTTACCTCCACTTGTTCTTCAACACTGAGATCTAATTCTGCTATTGCATTCTCTTTCTGATTGCCTAGTAAAGTAGACTCATTAAATGTCACATCTTTACTGATAATAAATCATGAAGGCTTTGAATCACTGAACTACAACTTGTAATATTTCACTCCATATGCATACCTTAGAAATATGCATTTCTTCGCCCGCTCAAGTTTATCATCTCTTACATAAGTATAAACAAGACAAGCAAATACTCTCAATTAAGAGTAATCAACAGGTGAATCAGATTATATCTCAAAAGGAGTTTTGCACTCAATATATGTCGGTGTAGATCTATTAATTAAGAAAAAAGTGGTATTCACAGCTTCTACCAAAAATTTTTGTCCCAAGCTTGAATGAGACAACATATTTCGTACTTTATCACAAAACGTTCTATTCATGCATTTTGCAGTACCATTTTGTTGTGGTATTCTAACACAAGTGAGGTGTCTCATTATTCCTTATGTACTGCAGAAGTCATCGAATACATGATTGCAAAATTACAACCTATTGTCAGTCCTCAGACATTTAATCTTTCTCTCTGTCCGTTTCTCAATCATGGTCTTCCATATGACAAAAGTTAAAAATGCATCTTCCTTAAACTTCAGAAAGTATACCAAACCATCAAAAGATAATCATTAATCAGAGTTATAAAATACTTGGTACTATTTTTTAAGGGATTTTTGTATGGACCCCATAAATTAAAATGGATATAATCCAACTTATCATTGGTTTTGTGTGTTGCCTGTTTGTTGAACTTTTGTTTGTTTCCGAAACACATAATGTTCACAGAAATCTATAGCTTCTTTTTTATAACTGTTGAACGAAATTATGTTTACCCAACACAAAAAGTCCCTTGTCACTCATATGATCTAGGCACATATGCCATAACTTAGTCTAATTTTGATTACTATTGATAATGCTATAGTAGTTTCCTGTGAAACTGTATTGCCTTATAGAGTACATAATTTAAATTTCAAACTGCCTTTCATGAATACCATTGAGCCCTTGCACACTTTAAGAATACCATTCTCTACATCAAATCTATACCCTTGAGAATCCAGGGTAGAAAGAGAAATCAAGTTCCTCTTTATCTAATGAACATGCCAACATTCGATGGTTCTGATAGCTCCATCAAACATTCTTAATCTGATGTCACCAATTCTATTTATAATCAATGGACTATGATTCTCTATGTACATAGTGCCATTCATCTATTTGTATGTAGTAAACCAATGCTTGTGGACACATATGGAATGGAGCACCAGTATCAAAAATCTAAAAATTCTTTCCATGATAAGAACTCACAGATAAGACTTCTCAAACACTACTGCTATCACTATCATTAAAATTATTTTCATAAACTAAATTAGTAGAGTTCTCTTGCTTCTTTCCTTTTTTTTCTTTCAACTTGGGACAATCTCTCTTAAAGTGACTCTACTTCCCGAATTCATAATAGTTTGCCTTCTTAGCTCTAGATTTTAGTCTACCCCTTGATTTATTTTTTCTTTGTGTTCTTTCCCTATTCACCAAACTATCTCTTTCTATTCTATACTCTGAGAAGTTCTTTTTCAACTCCTTTAATTTTAATGCGTTACTGACATTATCCAGTGAAATACTGTTCTTCTTATACAATAGAATGTGAACAAAAGACTCATAATACTGGTAGTGAACACAATACAATTAGAGCCTGATCCTCATTATCAATTTTGATATCTATATTGTTCAAATCTATAATGATATAATTAAATACAACAAGATGCTAGTGAATGGGTATACCTTCAGTTATTTTCAGATTATACAATATTTTATTCAGATAAAGGTAGTTTGTTAGCGATCTTGTAGAGTATAATTCTTTTAATTTCTTCCATGCAGCTGGAGGAAAAACTTTCCCAGCAATTTTTCGCAGAATATTATCAGTTATACTCATGAAAATCACATATAAGGCTCTATCTTGCAGATTTTTTTTTTTTGCCTCTTTCATTCCATATGGAAATCTTTCTTTAATTGCCTTCCATAAACCCTTTAGTACTAGTGATGATTTCATTCTAATTTTTCATAAACTGAAACTCATTTTACCATCAAATTTTTTTACCTTATACTTCGTGGATGTCATTTTCAATTCATAAACTGTGCACAAAAAATAAACAAATAGATAGAAATAATACTGTAAGAAAAAATTAAAAATCACTCACAGGAGGATACCACTAGATAGAAAACCACTGTATGTAACTAATAGATCATCTCATGCACCTCCACAGGCCGTTACACATTCAGCCATCGGAGCTGCCACCACCACCACCAGCCATCCTTTGTCGCCATTAGAAATTTCCAAAAAAACCACAGAAAATACTGGTAGTTCCAAACTCAGCACTGATATGGTGAAATCGCACCGAGGGACACCAAAAATAACCTTCGCACATATCGGGCCACCGTGCATCTTCTTTTTCCCTGATTAGCTTCCACTACTTGATCTCTCTCCGGCTCTTCTGGTTTCACTGGTCGCCGCATGTCCTCGCCAAACTAAGCTATCATCGCTGTCGCTGGTCTTGAGGAAAAGAGAAAGAAACTCAGTTATTGTTGGGTTTTGTTTTTTTTTTGTTTTTTTTTTCTAGTTTCCCAAATTCTTTTTGTTACTTTCTCTCATAACAAAAATGGTTTCTCTCCCTAACCTAGTTTAAATCCAAGCTCTGATACCACTTGTTGAAAAAATTAATCCATGAAACATGCACAATTACAAACAAAGTAAAAGAAGAAAAGAAAACAATAGAAAATTTTACGTGGTTCGACAATGTGTCTACATCTATGGGCAAGATCGACAAAAAATTTTTTTTTTTACTAAGATTAAAAAAGAGTAAAACATCTATAGGTTAACAAATCTGTATATAAAGAGGCTTTTAAGGTTTTTTTATGTCCCCAGAATACATATAATATTAATTCCTAAGATAATTACAAAAATACCCTCATGATTAAAATCATCAGAATTTAAGCCATATCAATAATTTATCAATTAAATGATATATGCAAACTAATTATAATACAATACAAATAATCTCTAAATAAAAAATATGCAAGAGCACAAATCGAACTTGAACTAACAATCTTTTGAAATATACCAACTATTAAACTAACTAATAATTATTATATCACATACTTTATTATGTCAAAAATATGCAATGCATTTATTGATATATAGATATAAGTTGATGCCAAATTAAATATACATATTATGCACAAGAGTTTAAATTCAAAACAATAATTTTTTTTACAATAATAATAATGATAGTCTTATCAAAGAATTGTGTTCTTTTGAATTTTATATCTCTATCTATCTCACCCCTAGATCTCCCTGATTCTCATAGTTCTTAATATATTTTAGAATATGTTTGAAATAAATCTAAAATTTTTGTGAACAAATTTACATTTAAGTTAGAAAAAAAAAAATTAAAAAATTTATCCTTCCAATTAAGAAAAGAAAAACCTAATATTTCTAAAACTTCATGTATAATTTGACCAAAGGGCATAATGCAAATATTATTTGATTGATATTGAGAAGGAAATAAGAATAATTAATTTTTTTTATTAAAATGGTAAAAAATACCTTATTTTTTCATTAAAATGGTAAGAATGCCTGATTTTTTCATCAAAATGGCGAGAGCAAAAAGAAGGATAAATCAGTTACTTTTCTTAATTTAAGAAAAAAATTTGACTAATACTTAAGGCAAATTAAATGAAAGAGAAAACTTTCTGTCAATTAGGTCAAAAGTTAGAGACTCCTTTTAAAGAGGAGAAAGTTTACAATGCACTTCTGTATTGTGATAACGATGATCCTTGGACTAAACGGGTCTAAATATGAACTTGATCAATAGTAAATATTAGTAATTTATGAAGAGAATGCTATTCAATTTTGAGAGAATTTTTATGCAAAGAGGAAATTTTAAAGTCCTTGAATGATTTCTTTATTAACTTTTTATCAAAGAGAGGCAATCTCTTGTTAATTAGTCCTTATCAACTTAAACATTTTGGATTAATTTTTGTATAGGTGTTATTATAAGATTTTATTAGAGATTTTAGGTAATTGGTTGAGCAGGTGATATGGAGTATGGTAAGTGAGTCCTAATTTATAATAAAGGGATACATATGTTGAATTTATTAACAATAATATGCCAATAAGCAAATTATATGAGATGTATATAGAAAATTGTTGCAATGATCTCAAACCCAAAGATATTGTAATTATTATTTGAATGATAATAAAGGTAGAATTCCATTGGTATGATTATGTTACAATTAAATGAATATTCAAATTCATACAAATAATAAATATCTATGAGCTATATAATGAAAATATAACCATGATAATGTCATAAAAATAACACCTATCACAAACAAACCCTTGCAAAACCTGCTTTATTGGATAAAGATGATGACAACAAGTTATAAAATGAGTGAATAAACAATAAGAATATATCAAGATGCAAGAAAGAAGATGAAAGACAAAATCCTAAACAACTTCCTCTAGGGTTTTTTGTAGTTGTTTTATTTCGAAATGAAGGAAAAAGAATATATATATATACATAAACCGAAATGTGTATTCTAGCGCCACATATACAAACAAATCAATCTTCTAACCCTAATCGAAAATGAAACCATTTGCATAAAAACAAATATATACATCATACATAAAGACACAAACATGCCTTTCCCCAGGTACCTTCACCCAATTTTGACATTCCGAGGCTCAGTGATTTAGCTACCTTTAACACTCCCGCCACAAGATGGAGAATCAATGTTTCTCATTCACATTTTGAACATGTACAAATATAGCAGTGCAACTGGAAAGGCCTTAATAAGAGTATCAACTACTTGTTGTATGCCCATAACTTGTTATGTTCTTGAGCTTCCATCTTGAATCCTCTCACAAATCAAATGACAATCAAATTCTATTTATTTTGTTCTTTCATAATAGTCTAGATTGGTTATGATGTGCAAGATAAATTTATTATCACAATATAGAATCACTCTTTGTGTGTGCCCTACTCTTAAATCTAACAACAACTATCTTAATCACATCCCTTCACAACTTGTTGCCATCATTGCTCGATACTCATCCTCCACATATGATCGTGCCACAATTATTTATTTCTTTGATATCTATGAAATTAGTGACTCTTAAAGAAAGATGCAAACACTTGAGACTATTTACATGTATTAGGTTATACACCCTAGTCAATGTTAGTAGGCCTTGATTTGTAACTTCAAAAAAGATGGGTAAAATAGTCCCTATCTTCCTATTCCTTTCACATATATGAATACCTTATAAACAATATTTAAGTGATGATAACAGGTTGTTCTATGAACTAGTTGAACAATTAGACTGAATATAAAAAACATGGTCTTGTGAGCGTTAGATATTTTAGTTTGCTTAAGAGTCTTCTATACATAATAGGATCAAAAATTAATTCACTAATCACTCTTGGCAGTTTCACATTTTGATATAATGGCAGCTTTAAAGATTTTACACTCAACATATCAGCCTCAGTTTAAAGGTCCAGAGCATATTTTCATTGACATATATGAATTTCATTATTTGATTCGAAACTTCTTTTCCTAAAAAATATTTGACATTTCCTAGTTCCTTGATTTTGAACGTCTCGTGCATCACCTATCTTAGAGCTTCTATTGATTTTAAGTCATTTCCTACTACAACTATGTCATCATATAAATTAACGCAATAGTAAATTTTTCTCTGTCATTTTTTATAAATATGTTGTAATTAGCCTTTGATTGTTCAAAATCTTGTTGAAGGATGAACATAGAGAATTTTGCTTACCATTAATGTGAAGCCAACTTCAATCCATATATGTTCTTTATTAATCTACACACTTTTGATCTTTTTTTATTGGGGTTGCTAGGTGGCAATTTCATAATACATTTTCACAAATTTTCATGTGGAAATGCATTGTTAACATAAAATTCTCGAATATGCCTAAATGATATCCTTTTACAACTGCCAAGGAAATAACTAATTTCATAGTGATAATCTTGGCCACTGTTGAAAAGTTCTCGTGATAATTCAAGTCCTCTTCTAGATAAAACATTTAGCCACTAACCTTACCTTAAATATCTTTATTGTGCCATTAATATTGAATTTAATTTATACACCCATTTATATCCTATTTCTTTCTTTGTTGGGTGATAAATCTATGACCGTTTAGGTTTATTTCTCTCAAATGCATCAATTTCATTCTATATAATATTGATCTAATTCACATCTTTACAGGCCTCTTCGTAGAACTAGGCTCTCATATAAAATTTTTGTGTTTACTCCTAAACTTGTTATAAGCGATACAATATGAAGTAGAGATTAATGTGTATATGGTTGCCTTCCACTTCTTTAATGGCTTTGAATGGTCACCTAAAGCCATTGTTTGTTGACATATATAGTCTTTTAAATAAGGTGGTGGTCTTCTGATCTTGTTAGACTTCCTTATGCTCTCCGGCGAGATGGCTTCATCCCCATGATATCTTGATGTCTTATCAATACTCTTTTCATCTAAGGGGGATATGAAGGCCTTGATGTCTCTTGAATTGCATGATCCCTGTTCATTTCTATCTCATTACTCCTGAAGTTCATATCACTGTTAGTGTTATTAATCAGATTAGCCTCCTAAGGGGTTGATAGCTCTGTACTATGTGGATTTGTGTATCCTAAATTATCGTCTCTACTCTATTATGATCTATATGGTATTACATATTTATGAAACACCATATTTCTTAAGACAAATACCCTTCCACTCTCTATATCCAACAACTTATATCCCTTTATACCAGAGGAATACACAAGAAACACATATCTCCTTATCTTGGATTAAACTTGTGTCTATTAGTTGTTAGTGTTGAAACAAAGGCCAAACACCCTAACACTCTCAAATGAGTGTATGTTGACTTTTTTTTGAATAATAATTCAAAGGATGTTTTATATGAAATTGTAGATGAATGGATTCTATTTAGAAGATATACTACAATAAGAATAAAATTATTCCAATCTTTTAACTCAAACTCTGAGACTTCAATGCCCTTGTAATATTCAAAATTTGTTAATGCTTCATTTCAACCCTACCATTATGTTGAAGAGTCTCAACACAACTTGTTTGGTATATAATCCCTTTCCTCAAGTAAAAATCTTGCATCTCAAATTCTTTTCCATTATTTTTTATTCTAGTACTGAATTGTGTCTCCACCCAAGCATGAAAGTTTTGTAAGTAATACCTCCCTTAAATTAAGTATTGAGTAGAAACATCTAATTGCATCTAGTATAATCATCCACAATATAAAAAAAATCACAATAGCACATTGTTTATGTTTAACAATCCTTGAAATATCACATTGTTTATGGTTAAAAATCCTTAAAATGCATGGAAAGAAATATGAACTAGGCAATGTTGAGTGGCTAAGACGGTAATACCCGAGATCAAAATTCTCTTTTAGATTGTCTTCAGGTATTGTATATGTGGTCATAAATTATCGGTTCTTCAGTAAAATGGGTCATGTGTTGCTGCAATTAATACAAGTTATGCTCCAACCTACCCACTCCAATTGTTTCCCTAAGTTAACAGGTCTTGTATTATGCAAATTTTAGATGAAAAAATCAGACAACATTTTGAGTTTTTTGCCAATATCCTGGTTGATATTAAGTTGAAACTATAGATAAATAGACCACATAACATTATTGAGAACTAATGCCTCCATATTCTTATAGTTCCAACACAAGTACTATTGATTCTTTCTCCATTTGACAATGCCACAATAAAAACAATGCTAATTATATCACTTGTATACAAATGTAACGTGCACAGAATGTGATCTGAATTCTCGTATCAATATCTAAGAGACTATTCCTCATTCTTTTGACTCTATAGTATAAATATTATGGCAAAGGGATATATTAGATAATCCTAAGATATTGTTGTTTTTGCAGAAAGAAGGTATCATATGTGTTGAATAGTTGTTTTGTTGCAGCAAAGCCATCATTTGTGCATATTGTTTCTGTGTAATTACTACTTGTTTTGCAGTCCTTGTTTCTCTAACCATCGAAGAGGTTAAAACTTGGATAAAACTTGACACTTCTATCTTCCCATTCAGTTTGTGTCCTTTGGAATATACATACAGTTTATAACATCTTTCCACACTATGGCCAAGCATACTGTAGTGATATCACATAAGTTTACTAGGATTCACCTTGAAGCACCTCTTAACCGAGTGACCTATAATCTTATAGTGTGTGCAGTAATAATTTTCTTGATTGGAGCTAGAGACTCTAGGGGTTTTGTTTAAGTCTCTAATTCTAAAAGCTAATACTCTGTTAGGTAAATTATTCGGTGATAGTTATTTGCGTTTCTCTTCTTATTGCACAATTGAATATACTTCGTTTTAATTTTTTTGTTTATTTTGGACATTATCAATTCACTATCATAATCTTAATCGAGATAAAACAATTTATATATATATATATATAAGGCTCTTTCCCATATTATTTTAACAATTTTTTAAGAATATAATTCTATATGCATGAAAAGATAATTTATCTTAAGTTAGAGACTATATAATAGAGTTGAAATTTTCAATAACTTATAAGTGATGCTCTATTGATGCTGTGTTAATCTTCAATAATAAATTTGACTAAATTGAAAAATGACATTAGATTGTAGTTTTGAATGTTGACAAGTAAAGCACATGTGTTATGCTTCACGGAATAGTATATTTACACTATAATTAAGGAATAGAGCGTGATGAGATAGTAGTAAATTTGTTTTTATACGTCATAGGACAAGAATTTGCAGAATATCGAGAGTTGAAGCAACCTTTTTAATTTGTTGCTGTCATGAAATTAATGCATTTCAAATCATTATATGTTATTTATTAACTAATAAGACGGATGATGTAAGTAAATTAATCAACTATTCCTGCATATGCTTGATCTGTCGAGTAGCTCTTGTATCAATACAAGAATGAATTAATTGCGTATGAAATGAAACATGGCTACTGTTATATATATATATATATATACACATATACATACATATTATAAAGTTTTTTTCAAAGGGAAAATATCTCATCGAGAGAGGGAGAAGGAGAAATTATTAATCTTGACGTATTTTAAAGGTCATTTTCTTTAAAAATAATCATGTAAGTAATCAGAATTAAGCCGCCTAACTATTTTCCATTACTTTGGATAATATTGAACAAAGGATCCAAGTTAACGAAAAAAGCTTAATTTGCATTGTAATAAGAATTTTCAGATAAGCTAAGCATAATAAAAAAGGGATACCCGTAAGCTAATTAATCAAGGTATTGAATAATAAAGAGAAATGAAACTCTTCAGTGTGTGTGTGTGTATATATATATATAACCTTTTATATGGTGGAAATATTATCCTTGTTATATGGTCCTAGCTAAAAAGACACATGGTTTCCTTTCCTAACTATTTTTTTTTTCCCATGTGAGTATTTCATGCCTTGTAGTTAGTGTGGGACTATAAGAGCACTACAGTGACTCCCCTTCTAAAACTCTTCTTCAATAATTCTGCTTCATCTGCTTATAGATCTACCAAGCTACAAAGGTGTTTGAACTAATTTTGTTCATCCATGGTTAAAATATATTTTTCAACGATAATAAAATATTTGGATGAAGATCATAATTCTTAAAAGCTCATGAATATTTAGAATCCATTTAAACAAAAAAAAAAAAAATTTAACAGCAGTTTGCCTAATATTTTGTTAAAACTTGTTGTCAAATTAATGATTCTTAAGTAAAATAATTTTAACGGGAAAACAATACATATAAAATTAGCAAAATTCAAAAATTATATTATAAAATTAATAAACAAATATTGTAAAAATAAGATAAAATTAGTAAACAAATATTACAAAAATAAGTAGTTGGAAAAGATTAATTATATTTATTACAAAAATGAAGTGCTCCCATCTATGAAATATTAAACTTAAAAGATTTATTTTCTTTAAGGATAAAAAAAGCTTTATGAAGAAATATGGTAGCGAAACACCACCACCAAAAAATTACAAAACATATCTGCAACCCAGCTACAGCAGAACAAGAAACAAGAAACAGCCTACAGAGCCTGAAGTTTATTGGTATGAGTTTCCTGTATTTGACTCTTTGCTATTTGTCTGGTTATTGCATGGAGCTAAAAGTATTTAACCTAATCAAAGTTGGTGTCTTGTTAAAGCAAATACCTTCGTCCTTCTCTCCGTCTCCACCATAACAATGTGCTTTGGATTCTCCTTAAAGCAAAAATTGATAGTTAAAATGTAGGGTCTCTTTTGGTCACAACCAAACCTTTTCTTTTCTTTTTCTTTCACTCACAAACAACGAAAGCTTATTGGGAAACTGTAGGAAAAATAATTTAGTAGAGGAGATAAAATTTTTATGAAAATGTGAGGAACACTCTACAGAGAACAAAGAACTTGAGAATCTGAAAATTACTTAATTTTTCATAATTAAATCTACTTATGTATAGGTTCTACACCCAAAAGCAGAAAAAAATAAAAAAATATAATTGGATAAAATTAAAATTTAGATCAAATAATAAAAAATCTCATCTAAATTTAATGTAAATAAGATAACAACACATCTCATCTAAATATGATAAGAACAAATCTGATTTTGAATTAGTATTCTTCAAAGCTAACTTGCTGGTGATCAAAAGGATAATGAAAATTGTTTTTCAATCTGAAAAATTGAAATTGATTTTACAAATTCCATCTGGCTTGCAGTCCCCATTCTTTTACAAAGCTTTTCATCTATTAGTTATTTAATTTGACTTTGTTAATTACTTGATATATCATGAGCTTTTCCTCCAAATGATGATGAAATGATATTTAAAGTAGATGGATCGTGAAGTCATCATAGTAAAATGTTGTTCTAAACTGTTATCCGAAAAGAAAAAAAAAACAGATCAAAAGGCATTGCGATTCTCATTTTAAGTAAAAGACAATAAACTTATCGTGATCAATGTTGAAGCATCCATCATCACAAATAATATAATCTCTTAGATCGTTTGTGTTTGGTTATAGAAGTATTTGTTATATATTGCTATATATGTGATCATAATTATCTATAAACTCAATTATGTAACTGGTTGACAAGCCATATTTATCTGAATATTAGTGGTAATCAATCAATGAAATTAAGAAGAATGAGCAGAATTTTTACAATTATTTTGTTGAAATAATTTGGTTGTAGCAAAATATAAGATGGATTATCCAATCATTTGATATGAGATTCTTGAAGATCTTTACACGGATATACAAAATAAATAGATGAGATTGAAGAAAGGAAAATTCTTGAACGTATGGTGGCAATGGCTTAGTCTTCTCTAGCTACATAAATTATTTGCATTATACATATACAGGCTACAACCATTCTCATTGATGGAGTGAACATGCAAGATGACAAGCAACATGGTCCTTTTTATATATTTCTAAGTGTATAACAACTTAATGACTAACTATTTATGCGACAATCATATTCCATTTAGCGGTATTAGAATATTATATATATAGTTGTCTACTTGTGGTAGTTATTCCTTAAACTCGGGTATATATACATATAACATATATAATTGATAGTACTTGAGTTTTAATCATTTGAGCATTTACACTATGTTGTTTTGGATTTTTCCCATTTTGAAATATTTGTTCACTTAGACCTTTTTGGGATGATAATTGAACTTTTGTTAAAAGTTAAATTCAACTAAAAGGAGAACAGCAAAAACTGAAGAACCAAAAAAGAATAACTTATAACAATTGAGCTGTTGATATAGAGCTTCTATAATGTATTAAATCACTAAACCACCAAGTCCAAAGAAACACACACAAACCCATGATTTCATATAATAGATTTTATTACTTCTTTCACTGTTCTAAAGATTAGGACAACTAAAAATTACCCACACAAAAAATATTCGACAATCCTCTCCCGTAAATTGAAGTTTCAAACATGTTTAAAAATGATATTCAAAAGGGCAAACATCAAATAACTTTTTAAACTTTAAAAATGATGCCAACTTATGGGACTTTATGAATACATCAACAGTATGATCTTCACTTCTATAATATAAGAGATCAGTTACATAATCCTTCATAAGGTCCCTCAAAAAATAAAATTTCGCATCAATATGCTTGCTTCTTCCATATATAATAAGGTTTTTGAAGAACTTGAATTATTGTGATAATAAATTATGGTGGCTCATTCTTACTTGAAATGAAGCTCTTCAATTATCTTTCTTAACTGAATAGCTTGACAAGTACAAGAAATTGTAGCTTCAAACTTTGCTTTAGTTGTTAATAAAGTAACAATTGTTTGCTTCTTTAAAAAAATAGCTTCATAGCCCATGATAAAAGAATATCTTGTTGTCTCACTGTAAACAAAGTCAATTTAATATTTCTTTTATCTCTTTTGGTAGAATAAACCAAACACAGTTGTTATATGCAAGTATCAAAAATTTCATTTTGCTGTATAAAAATGCATCTTCCTTGGACATTCCATGTATATGTTAATGAAGCTTACAACATGAATTATATTAGGTCTTGTTATGGTTAAATATATCAAGCTTTCTACAATTTACTTGTATAGATTGTTGTTCGCCTTTCTTTTTTCAAAACCTCTTATAAGTTTCAAGCCAACCTCAACTAGTGTGATAACAAAATTGTAATTCATCTGAAAGCAATCTAAAATTTTTTATAGTTTTTTTTAAGAAATAAAAATACTACCTGAAATTTGCAATACTTTTATGCTAAGAAAATAATACATATTTACAATATCAGACATATCAAATTCAAGCATTATGGATTACTTAAATCTTTTAAACATGAACTATCATATTCAATATAAATCAAATTGTGAACATATAAAAATATGATAAACATATTCCATATCTCCAATTTTAACAAAAAATGAATACTTGTATAGATATTTTTGAAGCTATTCTTTTTAAAAAATAACCTTTGATACGATTATACCAAGCCTTTGGACCTTATTTTAATCCATATGCATCCTATTTAAGTTTATACACTTTATACTTATCTTCAGACTTTATATAACTATGAGGTTGTTTAATAAATACATAATCTTTCAAATCACCATGTAAGAATGCTTACTTCACTTCCAATTAAAAAATAGACCATGAGTTTTGTGCTGCCAATATGATCACCAATCTGATTGTACCATGTTTTGCAACTAAAAAGAAGACTTCTTTAGAATTAATGCCAAACTCTTATTTGTAAACTAAAAAGAAACCACCCACCATAACACGATCATCTGTAGAAACTGAAAGTAACGGCCCTAGAAATTAACAAGGAAATGTATATAAAGAATATAAGTGTGGAAGTGAAATAAAAGGTTCTGCTTAATATCCCTTACACAATAACTTAAACATACTAACAATACCGAAAATAAGTTCTCTAAAGGAAAATACTGAAAATGAAAGAGTATAAAAGAAACTAATAAACATCTAGATAACTACTCGCCGTCTTCTTGTAGATCGGGCTCGGGAACCAAGTTCTCATGATCTGAAATGGTTAAGTAAGGAATGAGCTACACTAGCCAAATAAAGACATCACACTATATCACTGTCACATAAATAAAGGTTGGTAGAAAACCAAAAATAACCAATGGAGTACAAGTTTTAAGTAAATTTATTTATCAATAATCAAACCATTTACCGTCCACTTACTTCAGTGGGATTTATAAAAACGACCCATAGAAATAATAATATCATAAATTCATACATAATTTGTAATATAGTACATGTCATACTTTTATATTTCAATATCAAACGACAGTTGCCCCCCTTTTTTATCAGCCTACTAGTATCCATTTGGATCTATATGGGTCCCTGCTATACGTGAATCATTCTCTTAACAAACTTAATTTTCAGGGCTGTCCCCATACCTCGTCCGGTATTGGCGCCAAATAATAAACTTTAATACCCCGTCCGATATGAGGGTGAAGCGGGCCATCCTCATACCCTATCCAGTATGAGCACTAAAACATTTAAAGTCTCCATACCCTATCCGGTATGAGACAACGTTCCCGGTAGGGTTCCCTATGGAGCCGGTCCGTCCACCATCTCTCAAGATATCTAGTGAGGCTGTCAACTTATCCATTTATCAATTCACATACCTTTTCTATTTTTTTTTTTAGTTTTCTATTTCTCACATAAACATGAATACTTAAACAAGTAACAAGCATCCAACGAGGCAAGCATATCATCAGATTCACAAAATCAAGCCATAATGAAGTAAACAGTGATTCATGCATTCAAAATCATAGACTAAATAAATCAGATACCATACTGCATTTAGACTGTAAAATAAATCAAACAGGAATTGACAGAAAAATATATCCACAGTTTTATAATTTATTAAACTTTAACCCTGTGATAAAAAATAGGGTGAGGGGTCCTTATCCGATTCGAAATCGAAAACTGAATTTTTTTCACTGTGCCTATGGGCAGTCCCTGAGTTCTCTGAATTTTCTCTCAGAAACTGAAATGCGCTTATGGTACCTACACATATCCCAAATAACTCAAAAATCATACCTGAGGCCTATTCGACAAATTTTAGAATTTCGGCACGGTGGCTCCGCCATGCTCCGGCGACGGCGCCGCCGCAAGCAACGGCGATCTACCTCGGCTTGGCCGTTTTCGGCCATTTTTGGTCGAATTCGACCAAACTTGTATTGGTTTCTGTGAGAAAACACCCCTAGGGTCCTCGGTGGGCCGAAAAAATACCGAAAATCAAAACTTACCAGCGGCGGGGCTCTCCGGTGCGGTGGCTCCTCCGGCTCAAGTCGCGACTTGGTGTTTTGCTCCGGTCAACCTGTAGAGGAAGGAACAATGGTCATAATGGTGTAAAAATTACATCAAACGGGAATCGGGAAGGGCTTCATCGGAGGTAAAATCAAAAAAACTCGCAGTGGCGCCGCTGGGCTTCGACGGTGTTTTTCGGCCAATTGGCCGGTGTTTTGGCTTTAATTTAGCATAGGTGGGTTTAGAATCGAATTCTGAGCCAATGAGAAAATTTTTTACCTCGTTTGGAGGCCAGAAAGTGCTCTGGTGCGGCGGCGGGTGGCAGCGGTCGGCTCCCCGGTGGCTGGGCTGTCTTCTCCAGCGAGGGCTCTGGCAACTAGGGTTAGGGTTTGGGTGTGGATGAGATTATTTATAACCTTCCGCTTTTAATCTGAGCCGTCTATCGCGATTTAATCTGGACCGTCCGATCGCGATTAAAACGGAAATAAATTTGGGCCGTTCACCACGATGCAATCTGGGCTATCCGTGCGCGATTCAATTTAGGCCGTCCGTGCGCGTGCAATCTGTGCCGTCCGTGCGCGCTTTTGATCTGGGCCATCCGTGCGCGTGGGAATGGATCTTAGCCGTTCGATCGTGCGCACGCAGATCGCCCACGTGGCTCTCTTCTGCATGGCCTCCCGCGTCAGCGTCTCTACCACGCGGCGCGTTCTGGTTGGCTGGGACTGCTGACCGGGCAGCTGACGTGGCGTAATATTTTTAAATTATATTTTGACCCCCAGTTTTCAAATTTTCTTTCAAAAATAGCCCTAAAACCCAAATTTTCACCCCTTTTTTTCTAGAATTGCTTTCAATTAAATCTCTAAAATAATTTTACTCATTTTTATTATTACTATTATTATTATTTCTATTTAATTAAATTAAACTAAATTAAAACCATATAAAAATTCATATATTCATATAAAAATTACAAAAAATCAAAATAAAATAATACTAATAATAATAATAATAATAATTGGGGTGTTACACTTAATATCAGACGATAGCGGTAAAAATTTGTGAGATACTGTGGTTGGAGTATTTATTAAGGTAGGTCAACGATGGTGATAAAAATTTGTGAGGTAGGTAGGCTATGGCAGTAAAATTTAACCATACGCAAACAACAGTTATGTTTGTGATAATAAAGTTGCGATGCATATTGCAGCTAATCTAGTGTGTCATGAAAGGATAAAATATATTAAAGTGAATTGTCACCTGATTCATGAGAAAATATAGGAACTCTAATAATAGAACATGTGAATAGTGTTAACCAAGTTGTCAATGCCATGATTAAGGCCTTACCCACAATATTATTGATGGAAGTGAGAAATATCTACTCTTTATCTTGTATAGAGATGTTGAAGAGTATAACACATAGCGTGCAAGAAACAGAATGAGCGAAGATGCTTGGGCGTGCAGTGACGCGTGTGTAAATTATGTGTGGGTGTATATGTATACATGTATTAATGCCAAATGATGTTATTTGCATTTCAAGTTAGCATATAGATTTGACTCAATGCGGATAAAGAATATATATATTTTCACCTTCATATAAATGTTCATTTTCTTTATTTTCGAAATAAGAAAAAAAGAGGATAAACTTTGATACTCTAGATCTAGGGTTTTGCTCTTTCAAACCTTCATCGTCTTCTTTGTTTGTTAACAATTTACTGTGATTTACATGAATTTTCTGTAATTTATTACCAAGATCCAGTGCATAAAATCTTTGAGAGGCTGAAAAAAGCCGTAGGAAAAGAGCAGATAACATGGTTGAGACCCCAAAAAACAAGTGTGAAGAGAGCTTATAAAAGAAATTAGTTGAAAGTGATGAGAGAGAAATGGTAGAGCAGAGAGTCTAAGTGTAAAGCCCGGAACCCCAATAACGCAAACCTACTTATACCATTCTTCATCCAATGCGCCCATAAAACATGCACATGCACAGCTCAAAAGTTTAACATAAAATCTAAGATCTCATATAATATATACAACATTTATATATATATAATATGATGTCAAAATATAGAATTTAACAAAACGAGACGATAAATCTAAAATATGTACAAAATATACACCAGTTGAGATACTTTCATTAGTCCTACTCGTCCGACAATTATTTTGGTTCTTCTTACTCTGAAAAATATTATGGTGAAATTTAATGAGTTTCACCAACTCAATAGATATTTCTGTTATTGTAAAATCTAGATCAGACATCATGCAAAAACACACAAACATGTAACAGATGCAAAATAAAATTTTCAATACAAAATTTATTTATGATTTTTTACAATATTCTTAACTCATAATTCACAATTGTTTCTGACATCGAAATTTCACATATTTCCAATTAGATTTCTTATTTACACTCGAACTTTTATAGATATGCTCAAAATAACACATACACTCAAGAAGTAATATCTAAGGTATCATCACGTGATACTGTTTATATCATCATCGAGGAGAGGCGAAAAGGATCCATCAATCACATAGATAACACACACACAAAATCTCACATTGGTCACAACAGATATGTTTGCTAGGTAACCCACACGCTCACAAATATTTATCCACGTCTAGATTAGGTTTCACAAAACTATCCATGTGTAGGTTCACAATGCTTGCTGAGCTTTAGCTACACACGTACCTTCCCCCCCTCAATTAAGACTAAACGACTAAGGTAACCAGGGTTCATACACTATTCACTCATGTCCACTCCTTTTTCTAATTTCTTATTATTTCCCTTTTATTACATCTTTATTTTAAATAAATCTTTATTAACTTATTTCAAAACTATAATTACTCTATTTTCTACTTTTTATTGGTTTTCTTATACTATTTTCTTTCTTTTTAATTTTTCACTAAATTGATGTTTTCTTTTAACTTATAAATTTATTTTCAAGTTTTATTTCTTTATTATTTCTTATCACACTTTCAAACATTTATAACATGTTAAGGTTCCTAGATAAGCTAAGGTTCACTTGTCACATGTACATAATTAAACGAAACAATGTCTAATTACGTAATGACTAGGAAAATCAAGTGTCCTAAACTCATTCCTAGCAGTTCCCACTACTCAAAAGATGTATAGGTTCTGTTCTTCATCACAGTATCAGTACAATACTTGTTCAATGCTTAAACACACACAAATCAATAATATGCATGTCTACAATTCAAAATTTGAATATAGGTTCAGAAGAAGGAACACTTACAAACTCCATGCATAATAGCCTTCTTAAATTTGCTTGAATGTCTTGATTTCACTGTACCTATATGACACAAATTAATTATTTCAATTTACCTATTAAACTGAGGCTATATTTGATCGGAATCATGGGTTCCAGTGATAACCTGACAGGAAGCTCGGCTCATCGCGTAAGGGTGAACAATCTGCTCCCTTGTGGTCCCTATTTTCAAACCAAGAAATATTGAGTTCCTGTACCCGAGAAAAACTTCGATTTTTAAGTGTGCTAATGGCTAGGTCGAGCTCGCACAGCCAGCCGGTCATCGACCACCTGACCCCATCAAACCTACAACAAAAATAACAAAAAAAGAGCTCACCTGCATCAGCGTTGCGTGAGATTTGATTTTATGAGCCAGGAGTATCGTGGTTATCTCCCGGTCACGACTCTTCTTCCTTTTTCCTCCTCTAGCCTACACTTTTGCGGCGTCTTCCTTTTTGTTCTTCTGGTTTTTTCGTGCGCCTCCTTATCTCGTTGTGCTCTCTTCTACCTCTCGGCTCAGCCCTCACTTCCGTTCGATCTCTTCTTTATTTTCCTCTTTTTCGTCCTCTGCTCTTTCCCTCTCTCCTTTCCTCTTCTCCGATCGCACTCTTCCTCTCCCTCTCTCATTTTTAGCTCATCTCTTCGAATTGGAAAAAAACCCTAAATGAATTTCCTAAATACCTAATTCCCTAGCCATTGGATCTTACTCGAATCAATCTGAGTTGCTCAATCATTCTTGATCAAGAGCCATCGAATCCCTCAAATGGTGTAACACTTGGTTCTGAAATTTAGTACAAGATTAATTTTAATGTTAAATTAGGAAAAATAGATGGAGGATGAAATTAAAAATAATTTTGAAAAAGGGGTGAAAATTTGGGTTTGATGGGTATTTTTGAAAGAAAAATCGAAAACTGAGAGATCAAAACACAATTAAAAAAAAATGTGCCAGGTAGGATCGCCTAGTCAGTAGCCTCGATGAAACAGAGTGCGCCGCGTGGTAAGGCACGCTAACTCGGTGCCACGCGGGAGGCCATGCTGGCAATCCAGGTTCCCGCGATCAGACGGCCTGGATGCATTCCTGCGCGTGTGGATAGTCCGGATCCGTTCCCTCCTCAGGCGTAATCGGACGGTCACGATTAAAAGCGATAAACAGTCCAGATTCGTTCCCTCTTCAAATGCGATCGTACGGTCAAGATCAAATTACGATGAACGGTTCAGATTCATTTTTTCTTTAAATGCGATCGGATGGTCGAGATCAAATGCAATGAACAGTCCAGATTTAAGGGAGACGGGTATAAATATTTTACTTCACACCGAACCAAAACCTTAGCCGCCTGCCCCCCAATGGAGAAGAAGAACCAATCGTCGGATAAGGGAGTTGTCTGCCATCTGCCGCTACGCCAAAGCCACCTCCGACCGCCAGAAAGGTAAAAATTCTCTTATTCGCTCGGAATTTAATTTTGAACACCCCCATGACCAAATCAGAGCAAAAGGAACAACAGATGAGCCGAAAACTGCGGGTAAAGCCCGGTGCTGCCGTTATAGTAAAAAGAAATCGCCTCCGATGAGCCTCTTCTCATTTTCCGTTTCATACGATTTTTCCACCATTGTGTTCACTATTATGTTTTCGACAGGTTGATCGAAGAAAAACACCCAGCCGCGAAGGTGAGCCGGCCGATCCGCCGCACTGAAAAATTTCGCCGCCGGTAAGTTTTTATTTTTGTATTTTTTTCGGCCAACCGAAGCCTCTTAACGTATTTTTTCGCATGAATGAGTATAAAATCAACCAAAATCGGCCAAAACTAGCCGAATATAGCTAGTTCGAGGCAAACCGCCGTGCCGTTGTGCCAAAATTCTGAAATTAGCTATAAAAGATTTTTAACACCGATTTAGAGTTTTTTGGGTTATTTTTAGGTACGTGAAGCGTGTTTTTACCTCCACATAAAAATTTAGGAAACTCGTGGATCGCTAGTAGGTGCAGTAGAAAGTTCAGTATTTCGAACACCGATTTGAGTAAAAATCTTTCACCTTATTCCCTGTTATGGAATTGAAGTCTAATTATAAATAATACGGTATTTTGCGTAATTTAAAAAACTTACAAGTTACTAATGGAGCCGGAACTGATTATTTATTACTATTTTTCTGTTTTAACTGATTATTTGATTTTACAGTTTTAAATACATGATAATACACTAGAATTGGTAAAATAATTCAGTTGTGTTTTCTTGATGCATGTATTGCTTGTCTTGCATGATTTATAGTTAAATTGTGAAACTGAAAATTAAATATAAACGAAATTGCTTGGTTAAGTGAATTAATAAAACGGTTGTCTTACTGGATATCCTGGGAGATGGTAGACGGACCGGGTACATAGAGAACCTCAGCGTCAACGTTACCTCATACCAAACAGGGTATCGAGAAATGGTATTTTTGGCACTCATACCGGATAGGGTATGGGGACGGTCCGATTTACCCTTATACCGGACAGGATATTGAGGGATGGTAGCTTTGACGCTCATACCAGATGAAGCATTGAGGGATGGTACTTTTGGTACTCATATCGGATAGGGTATAGGGATGACTGATTAGTTGACAAGTTTTGTTATGGGTTCACAAGTGGTGGGACATCCCTATGGACCTCCAGGGATACCAGTAAGCAAATAAAAAGAGAAAGTTATTATTCTGACTAATTGAATATGATATTATGATGTTGTCTGTATTATTGTCTCTATAGGTCGTTTTAGAAATCTCGCTACGGTAAGTATGCAATAAATGATTTTATTTATGATAAATGAATTTACTTAATTTAAGAGCTCCATTAATTATTTTTATGATTTTTACCAATCTTCATTTTTGTATCGGTAAGTAGTGTGATATTCTTACTAGGTTAGTGTAGTTCACTCTCTCATTACCCATTTCAGATCAAGAGAATCAAGATCCAAATCTCGATTAATAAGAGAGTTGTGAATAGTTCACCACCTGAACTCCCTTCAAAGGGTAGTGAAGGTTGTCATAGGATACCTAATTGTTTACTTTTTATTTATTTCTTAATTTTTAGCTTTTTCTTTTAGAATGGTCATTCTCTAATCCTATTGGTTATTTTTAAATTATTGTGTAATGAATAAAAAACCTAACTCTATTATTTCGCTTCCACATTCAATTCATGTCTTTCTCTCCCTTTCAAGTTCCGGGGCATTACAGATGGTGTGATCTTGACCATCCATTTTTTATTTATTATTTTTCCCCTACAACTTTTATGTAATTATGCTTTTAACCCCCTTTTTTTGTAGATGCATTCACTTAAGCCTTTTTAATTTAATAAAAATCCATAATTTTTGAACTTTTCTTCAATTAAACCCTTAAACCTTAATTTAATTAATTTACCTCAAGATTTTAACTAATTTATTTTTATTCACTTATTTACAAATTTACACAATCTACATTAAGGACTGGATATTATAGTAAGATGAGTGTTAAAATTAATGAAATATTAGTAATTACTAAAGATTCTATGTGAAATATTTTATGAGATTTTTTTATCGATATAAAAAGAATGTTATGTAACGACCCCGGAAATGTGAAAATGAAATAAGTATTTAAACACATAAAATGCGGAAGCGAGATCAAAATTTCAGTTAACATCCCTTACACGAAAATCAAAAACGTACTTAAAATATAAAAGATTAAACTAACTAAAAGAGAGACTCGAAAATAAAACTATGAGTATGACTACAGAGTTTCTAGGCATCCCCTTCGTCGTCCTCCTGCGGAACGGGCTCGGGAACCATGTCTTCCTGATCTGAAATGGTTAAATAAGGAGTGAGCTACACTAGCCCAGTAAGAACATCACGATATCTCACCATCACGGAGGTAAAGGTGGGTAGAAAAACACAAAAGACCAATGGAGCATGATTTACAACAAATCCTTTTATTTATGATAAAACCTTTACCATCCACTTACCTCGGTGGAATTCATGAAACAATATAAGAAAACAATAACATTATCACAATCATGGAATAATATAAGCTGTAAAACATAGCACTTATCACGCCTTTTGTAATTCAATCATTATACCACATATCCTTTTCTCATTTACCAGCCTACTAGTATCCATGGGGGTCCCTAAGAGTCCCGCTACCCATTAACCTTTAACATTCATAATCAGTTTCCAGAGCCGTCCCCATACCCCATCCGGTATGGGCGCCAAAACCATAAACCTCAATACCCCGTCCGGTATGAGGGTGAAACGGGCCGTCCCCATACCCCGTCCGGTATGGGTGCCAAAACCATAAACCTCAATACCCCGTCCGGTATGAGGGTGAAACGGGCCGTCCCCATACCCCGTCCGGTATGGGCGCCAAAACCATAAGATCTCCATACCCCGTCCGGCATGTGAGACCACAATCCCGGTAGGGTTCCCTACGGACCCGGTCCGTCCACCATCTCCCAGGATATCTAGTCAGGCTGACCCCATCATACAATTATCAGTCTACACAATCTTTCATTTTCCTTTTCCTCAATAAGCATCATCAATTCACATTTTAAAAAAGCAAATCGTAATTCATGCCAAACAGACAACATACAGTATCAGTTCTTCAGTCATTCAACCCATAATTAATAAAACAGTAATATATGCACTCGAAACTATGAAATGAACACATCAAACCTCATAATGCATTTAAAGCTGTAAAACAGGCCAAATAACAGTGAATCATCAATCACACTAGACTCGGGCTCCATTAGCAACCTTAAGCAATTTCACACATGCGTTAATTTAAGAAATACCGTTTTATCATTTTGAACTTTAATACCGTGATAGGAAATAGGGTGAGGGGTCCTTACTTGTTTTCGGGATCCGAATACGATTCACAGTGCGCCTACAGGCCGTCCCTAATTTTCCCTGAATTTTTCCCGGGGAACTGAAACACACTAACGGTACCTGCACGTGTTCCAAAAAATCTCAAATTAGGCTCAGGGCCCCTTTTTGGTCAATACCGCAAGCTCCGGCGACGGGGCCGCAGCTTGCGGCGGCGATTCGCCTCGGGTTGGCTGTTTTCGGCCGTTTCCGGCCGAATTCGGCCACACTCGCATCGGTCCCTGCGAGAAAACAACCCTAGGGCCCTCGGGGGGCCAAAAAATCACGGAGAAGCGGAGCTACCGGCGGCGACGCTCTCGGGTGCGGCGGCTCTCCGGCGAGGTTCGTGGTTTGGTGAATCGGCTCCGGTCAACCTGTAGAGAAAAGAATGGTGATCACGGTGATATAAAAATTGCATCAAACGGAGGCCGGGAAGGGCCTCGTCGGAGGCAAAAACCGAGAGGGGGCGCGGCGGCGCCGCTGGTCTTCGACCGCGTATTCCGACCGTTTGGCCGGAATTTTGGCTTCGATTTGGCCACAGGAGGAATCAGCGTGGAAAAACGAGTCGGGGGTATGAAATTTACCTCGATCGGCGGTCAGAAATTTTCCCGGTGCGGCGGCGGGTGGCGGCGGTCGGCCTCTGGTTCGTCTTCTCCGGCGAGCGGCAGGCGGCTAGGGTTTGTGGTCTGGTGTGGGGGTTCTATTTATAACCCCTTGCCTTTTGATCTCAGCCGTCCATTTTGTTTTAATCTGGGCCGTTCGTTTTTGATTGAATCTGGGCCGTCTGATCGCGCGATTGATCTGGGCCGTCCGATCGCGCCCACGCGGATCGCCAACGTGGCCCGTTCCGGAGCGACGTGGTCTTGCCACGTGGCAGGCCCCGGTTGGCTGGGACTGCTGACCGGGCCTGCTGATGTGGCCGCCGACATGACTCTTTTTTTTTTTTTTTTTTCTTCTCGGTCCGGGCGCTACATGTTAACTCTGATTCGATTAAATTAAAATATAATTTATTAATAATTTAAACGAAAATTTAAATTTATTTTCAACTTGGCGTAAATTAATTTTTGTACGGGCAGAAAAATAATTTGGCAGATACAAGGAGGGGTATATTGTGGTTGTTTGCGATTATATGGCACAACCCTCTCCTCCCTCTTCCCCCTTTTTCATTTTTTTTTTATTTTTGACGTCCAAAATCTTTTGGTCTCTATGATTGATTCAAATGGGACTGAAATTAATTACAGCCAGAAATTCCCCCATGTGTTATTGCTATCGATTGATATGATTATATATGTCCTTTATTCCCGGCACATGCAACCCTTTTAAACAACGAAAAAAGCTTACTAATAATCTTTGTAGGCCATGTTTGGCCAAGATCAAAAGAAATGTGAAATGAGTGGGCAATTCAAATTAAATTGTAAAAATCTACCAATGTTAATTAGATGCGGTGGTCAAACGTTGAATAATAAGGGTCCAAGTGTTATTTATGTGTGTGTGTGTGTGTGTATGCGTTATCCTGTTGGCTTTGAATAATTTAATGGGGATCCACAACCCCCATAGAACAAGACCTTCTTCGAGTACTCAGCTGGAAGCCTATACAGTAGTGAATATGCTGTGTGTATATATACACACAAATGGTTCATTGAACAATTGGGTTCAAACAAGGACATGTTCGGTACATAATAATACTTGAGACAACCTTTTTAATACGAAACGTACATCTCTCTGTATGGTTGATGCATGCATGAATCAAATGGAAACCGAGTAATTAATGAACCTTCCCTCCAAAAAGAAATTATTTGGAGAATTTCTTAAAATATAATATCTTTGCTATCAGGACTTGATAAATGCGTTGGAATATAAAACCAAATAAAATTAATTGAATGTCATGTTTAGCTACTGATGCACAGAAAGAAACATCATGTGTGTGCAAATGAGATTCTGTAAATAATATAAAGTTTCCCCATTTCAGTTGAAATCCTTTGTATGCTAAAAATGGGAGAAGTGGAAATCAGTTTAGGACTGAAACGAAGAGAGAAAATTGAGGAAGCGAAGGGAAATATTAGACCTTGAGGGAATTTTTTGGATTATCCTCTATATTTCTTTTAGAAGAGGCACAAATGAGGAGGAGAAAAGAAAAGGAAAAAAAAAAAAAAAAAAAAGAAGAAGAAGAGAACAACAGGCTTAATTCTTCTTCTTTCTTCGGATGAGAACTAGTAGATTAAGGATGTAAAAATCAGAGGTACAGAAGTTAGTATTTACCAGAGATCTAGTCAAAATACAATGAAGAAAGGAGGAAGGATGACACAATCTTGACCTCTAAAATGGCCAACCAAATATGTATTGGCTAACAAATTAAACCTAAATCATTTAATTGGCATGATTTATTTTTTTACGCTAATTATTTTATTACATGGTTATGATATGGAGACCAATGATTTCAAAACTTAGTTACTAAGTTTAACAGGAGAATCGTGAAGACCATTGTTTATATATATATATATATATATATATATATATTTATATATTTAATTACCCAAAACCCTTTTCAGTTTATAATAATTCTATTACTTTATTAATTTTATTTAAGAATGGATATAAAAGTGAACATGATTGTATCTTAGTCAAGACCAATAAATAGCAAGAAAAATTACAACCTAATTATTATTATTTTTTTCTGATAAAAAATGGTTTACTCGAATTTTTAATCAATTAAAACTATTATACTTAAAAGAACTTAACTGTTAATAAAATATTTATTTCATTCAATATAATAAATTTATTAAAATTTAATTTAATTATGTAAAATTTGAACTTATAATTTTTAATTAAAATATAATTAATTTAAATTATAACATAATTACGTAGCACATTTGTGCTTTAAAATATTTTAACTTAAATTATTTATTAAAATTAACATATATTTTGATATCTAATTCTCACTACAACAAGTAAAAAAACTCTAGCAAACAAATTTCTCTTTGGTGAGAAAAGTAAGGCAGGTGGAGTATGCCTTTAGCCATTAAAACAAGTTATAGGCACCAAATACATCAAGTTTGCATTTTTAAAGACAGAATGTTAAAAATTAGTGCATTTTACTTTTTAAATTTGTCATGTCAACAAATAAATTTCCATTTTATATAACATAAAATCAGATCATCGAATATTAATTATAAATTTAATTAAAAAAATTTTATGTAGTAGTTGGATATTACTTAGTTGTAAGTTTTTATATTAGTTACATATTGTTTAGTTGAAAATTTTATTATAGTGATTGTAGATTTTTAGGGATTTAACTTTAATATTTTGCGTATATATTTTGTTTGTATCTGATATATTAATTTTTCCGAATAGCAGTAAATATTTTTCGATGTTTTATTCCCATATTACTATTTTATAAACTTTCTCTATTTATTAATTTATTTTTTAAAATTTTTGTTTCAACAAAGCACAAACTTATTGTCATAAATAGTTACTTAAAGCACACTCTTTCACGATCAACAATCAATTTTTTGTCATCAACTCTTTCTTCTTTCTTTTTTTTTTTTTAAACCTATCTAGTGTGAATAACGATCGTGTGAAAGAAATATAAATTGATAATTTTTGGTTACCGATAATAGCAATGAAATCCATGCATAAATACAAATATATATATATATATATCTAGATATAACTTCTAGCATTTTTTTTTTTTCATTTAGATTGTTTATTTTATTGTTATTTCATTTTAGAAAAATTAATTAAAGTAAATATATATGATTTCTTTTGGATTTTTTTTTAGGGGAAGATGTAAGATTTATATAATAATATATTCTTCACGTATAATAGTTTTTAAAATTAATTCTCTCTCTTAATTTCTTTCCTTTGGAATTTTTTTCCAAGCAGTATCTTGTCCTTTCTAGCTTCCATATCTCTGCTTCTTTCATGCCCGTCTGATGGCGTACCGTTTCATGTATGAGAGAAATGAAGATGAGAGACTGAAAACGATGCAGTTTTGGGATTTCGGCTGAGGGAAAAGATCTGGCCCAAAACCATACAAAGCAAAGTTGGGTTATTTAATTAACATTTTTATTTTCTTATTTATTTATTTATTTTTATTTTTATTTTCAAATAGAACACAACATTTATTATTATTTACGACAGTAAATTAAATTTTCTTCGTTTTTCTTTTTCTATAATTTTTTACATTTTAGGATATATGAATTTGAAATATAAAAATATTAACCCATTTGATAACTATTTTCTACCTCTCATCATTAAAAAAAAAAAAATACAACCTTACTACTTTCTCTCTTTCGTTAATTTTAGTTACAATAAATAAAAATAATTATACTAAAATTAAAAAAATATCCCAAATAATAGAAATTCTAATAATAAAAACTAAAATTCTCATATTGATATATTTTATTTAAAAAGTTTTTAAGTTTTCTTGACGTTAAACAACATGTTTAAATAACCATTAATTATTTATTATTTTTATTAAAATTTTAATATTTATAGTTTTAATTTATCAAATATATTTTTTAATTATGTTTATTAAATTAGCCGTTTAGATAAATTATATGACAAAATAAGCAAATTTTGATATAAAAAATTAATATTAAAATAAGTTGTAACTAAAAGACAATCTAAGTAAAAGATTAAATAAAATATATTTATATTGTATAATTTTCAGTAGACCAGTTTTGAATTTTACAAAATCAAGTATGATTTTAAAATAAAGTGTATTAATTCACATGACAACCGTGTCATTAATTTGATGGTGAAATAACAATCACATTGTGATAACATGTTTAAAAAATTATTTATTTTAATAAATAAATTATCTGAACAGATAATTTAAAAAAAAAAAAAGAAAAATCAAAGATTAATAACTTAATTGCAATAGCCAAAAGAGCTTGAGGAAGGAATAAAAAGTTATGCACCATGTTTGCAATTAAGCCTACAATTTATTATATTTAAATATATTTTTTAGTAACGTATAGAAAGAATTATTATCTATATATTAATTTGTATTTTAATTCAATATTGTCGGGTTTTGGCTAATTCCAACATTTTCTATTGGCAAGCTGAATATGTTATATATATATATTCTAAATCTGTACAGATTAATTTTAGGACTGTAAGGATTCTTGAAGGAACACCCAATTCCTTTGTGAAATGAGAAAAAACAAGCCATCTTAAACTTCCAACAAAATATCAGAAGGCAATTTCACAATTTCAATTTGAGTTTGGTTGTAATGGCCCCGGAATTTAAATGAAAATGTATGTATTAAAAATCTTAAATGCGGAAGTGTAATAAAAATTTTGATTAACATTCCTTACACAATAACAAAAAACGTACTCAAAATATAAAAGAATAAGCTAATTAAAAGAGATACTCGAAATAAAAACTATAAATAGAACTATAAAGTCTTTAAGCGTCTGACTCGCCGTCTTCCTGCAGAACGGGCTCGGGAACTCCGTCTTCCTGATCTGAAATGGTTAAGTAAGGAATGAGCTACACCAACCCAGTAAAGACATCACACTATCTCACTGTCACAGGAGTAAAGATCGGTAGAAAATAAAAACAACAAATGGAGCATAATTTATAACAAACTCATTTATTAACATAAAAACGTTTACTATCCACTTACCTCGGTGAAATTTATGAAAATAACATATGAAAACAACAACATTATAACCATCATAAAATCATATCGACTTTGTAACAGAACACATGTCATACTTTTGCACTTCAATAATCAGACAATAAATTTCCTCTTTTACCAGCCTACTAGTATCCATGAGGATCCATAGGGGCTCCCCGCTACACGTGAACCATTAACATTAATAACCTAATTCCAGGGCCGTTCCCATACCCCGTCCGGTATGGGTGCCAAAATCATAAACCTCAATACCTCATCCAGTATGAGGGTGAAACGGGCCGTCCCCATACCCCGTCCGGTATAGGCGCCAAAACACATAAGGTCTCCATACCTCGTCCGGTATGAGAGACCACGTTCCCGGTAGAATTTCCTACGGACCCGGTCTGTCCACCATCTCCCAGGATATCTAGTCAAGTTGTCCACATTATCCATTTATCAATTCACATAACCATTTTGCCATTTTCCTTGGTCTCAATCATCCAATCATACGTAAACATGTAAACTAGTAATTGATACCAAACAAGATAACACAGTATCGGGTTCACCATAATACCAACCATAATAAAAAAAACCATGATTCATGCATACGAGACCATAAAATAAATACATCAAATATCATACTGCATTTAATACTGAAAAATAGATCAAACAACAACTGACTAACAATGTATCAGATTCGGCCTCCATTGGCAACCTCAATCAATTATACATATCTATAAAGTCACAAAATACCGTTTAATTATTTATTAAGCTTTAATACCGTGATAGGAGGTAGGGTGAGAGATCTTTACTTGTTTCGGGGTCTGAAATTGGCTCTATGGTGCGCCTATGGGTTGTCCCTAAATTCCCTGAATTTATTCTAGAAAACTAAAACGCACTACCGGTACCTACACGTATCCCAAAAAATCCCGAATTCGGCCAAACTTGCATTTGTCCCTGCGATAAAACAACCCTAGGGCCCTCGGTGGGCCAAAAAATTACGAAAAACTGAGACTTACTGGCGGCGGTGCTCTTGGATGCGGCGGCTTCTCCGGCGCGAGTCGCGTTTTGATGTTTTGCTCCGGTCAACCTGTTGAGAAAAAGACGGTGATCACAGTGGCATAAAAATTGCATCGAACGGAGGCTGGGAAGGGCCTCATCGGAGGCAAAAATAGAGGGAAGCTGCGGCGGCGCTGCTGGACTTCGGTGGGATTTTTCGGCTGATTGGCCTGTGGTTTGGCTCTAGTTTAGCCATAGGCGGAGTCAGCATCGAAAAACGAGCCAAAGGGAGAAAATTTACCTCGATTGGTGGTTAGAAAATTCTCCGGTGCAGCAGCGGGTGGCGGCAGCCGGCTCCTCCGGCGTCTGGTTCTTCTTCTCCGGCGAGGCACTGGCGGCTAGGGTTTGTGGTCGGGTGTGGGTGGGGTTATTTATAGCCTTCCCCTTTTAATCTCAACCGTCCATCAAGATTTAATCTGGACCGTCCGATCGCAATTTATTTGGGATTAAATCTGGACCGTCCATCGCGATGCGATTTAGGCCGTCCGTACCTGATTGAATCTGGGTCGTCCGTATGCGTGAGATCTGGGCTGTCCGTGCGCAAATTTGATCTGGGCTGTCCGTGCGCGGGGGAACGGATCTAGGCCGTCCGATCGCACGCACGCGGATCGCCCACGTGGGCCATCCCGTGTGAGCGTTCCTTGGCACGGGGTATGTCCTGGTTGGCCAGGGCTGCTGACTGGGCTGCTGACGTGGCTGCTGACGTGGCACAACTTTTTTAAATTGCATTTTGACCCCCGATTTTTTATTTTCTTTTCAAAAACACCTCCAGAATCTAAATTTTCACAACTTTTTTCCAAAATCAATTTCAATTAAATTCAAAAAATAATTTTACCCTATTTTATCATTATTATTATTTTTATTTTCATTAAATTAAATTGAATTAAAATCTTATAAGTTAAATATATAAAAAATTAAACTAAAATTCAAATACGAAAATAAAAATAATAATTTGGGTGTTACAACTCTCCCTCCCTTAAAGAAATTTGGTCCCCCAAATTTTTCTCTTACTTTTGGTCGAACAAATAGAGATACTGGGCTCTAAAATCTGATTCTAACTCCCAGGTAACCTCACTGGGCGTGTGGTTCTGCCACACGACTTTTACAAATGATATTTCCCGGTTGCGGAGTATCCTGCTCTTTCGGTCGGTGATGCCGACTGGTACTTCTTCGTAAGATAAGTCCTCTTGGAGTGGAAGCGGTTCATGAGCCAAGACATGAGAGGGGTCCGGGTTGTACTTACGTAGCATGGATACGTGGAACACATTGTGGACTCTGTAGAGCTCTGGAGGCAGTGCTAGTCTGTAGGCGGCAGTACCAATCCTGTCTAAGATTTCAAAAGGCCCAATAAATTGGGGGTTTAGTTTTCCCCTCCTGCCGAACCTACTAATTCCCTTGAAATGAGTGACCTTAAAAATCCAAATTTTCACCACTTTTTCCCAAAATCAATTTCAATTAAATCCAAAAAATAATTTTACCTTATTTTATCATTATTATTATTTTTATTTTTATTAAATTAAATTAAATTAAAATCTTATAAGTTAAATATATAAAAAATTAAACTAAAATTCAAATACAAAAATAAAAATAATAATTTGGGTGTTACAACTCTCCCCCCCTTTAAGAAATTTGGTCCCCCAAATTTGCCTCTTACTCTTGATCGAACAAATGGGGATACTAGCCTCTAAAATCTGATTCTACCTCCCAGGTAGCCTCCCTAGGCGTGTGGTTCTGCCACACAACCTTTACAAATGATATTTCCCAGTGATGCCGACTGGTACTTCTTCGTAAGATAAGTCCTCTTGGAGTGGAAGCAGTTCATGAGTCAAGACATGAGAGGGGTCCGGGTTGTACTTACGTAGCATGGATACGTGGAACACATTGTGGACTCTGGAGAGCTCTGGAGGCAATGCTAGTCTGTAGGCGGCAGTACCAATCCTGTCTAAGATTTCAAAAGGTCCAATAAATCGGGGGTTTAGTTTTCTCCTCCTGCCGAACCTACTAATTTCCTTGAAAGGAGTGACCTTAAGAAACACTCGATAGCCTTTCTCAAACGCTTGATCTCTCCTCCGGGTGTTTGCATAACTCTTCTACCTACTCTGAGTTGTCTGAATGTTCTTTCTGATTTTAACTATTTTTGACGTAGTCTCCTCTACCAACTTCGGATCGAACAATCTTCTATTGCCTACTTCTTCCCTACAAATCGGTGATCTGCATGGGCGTCCATATAACGCCTCTACAGAGCCATACCAATGCTCGCTTGGTAACTGTTGTTGTAGGCAAACTCTATCAGGGGTAGATGATCGTCCCAATGGCCCCTAGAGTCAAGGACACAAGCTTGGAGTATTTCCTTAAGTGTACGAATTGTCCTCTCTGATTGTCCATCGGTCTGAGGATGGAAGGCAGTGCTAAGAGACAACTTTATTCCCATGGCTTGCTGAAGGCTACTCCAAAATCGAGAAGTGAACTTGGGGTCCCTGTCGGATTTCACTATCACTGGAACTCCATGCAATCTGACTATCTCCCGGATATACATTTTTGATAACTTGTCCAAGGGATCGGTCATCCTGATGGCTAGGAAGTGGGAAGACCTGGTAAGTCGGTCAATAATTACCCATATGTCATCATGTTCTGAACGTGCCTTGGATAGCCCCGATACAAAGTCCATGGTAATATGTTCACACTTCCACTCCAGGATCGGTAAAGGCTGAAGTAACCCACCTGAGTGTTGATGCTCTGCCTTAACCTGCTGACATACCAAGCATTTAGATACAAAGTCGACTATGTCTCTCTTCATCCTATTCTACCAAAACTGGGGTCGCATGCTTTGGTATATTTTGGTGCTTCCTGGATGCATGGCAAACTTCGAGCTATGGGACTCCGTCATGATGTCTCTTTTTAACTCACTGTCATCTGGGACACATACTCTGTCTTAGAAATGAAGTAATCCATCGGCAGAGATTCAGAATTCTGAGCTCACTCCCTGTTCTGCATCCTTCTTGCGGGCTACCAGGGCGGGGTCGACTGACTGGGCTTCTCTTATTCTCTGGATTAACTCGAGTTGGACTGTCAGACGGCCTAAACATGTGAATCTCTTTAGATCCTGAAGTCGAACCTGTTGCGTGGCCCCAATTGGCCTACATTCTGAAACCATCAAATGGGCAAAGATACCTGCACTTTTTCTGCTAAGAGCATCTGCTACCACGTTGCCCTTACCCGGATGGTATAAGATATCACAATCATAGTCCTTAAGGAGTTCCATCCACCTTCTCTGACGCATGTTAAGATCCTTTTGAGTGAATATGTGTTACAAACTCTTATGATCGGTATAGATCTGAAAGGACTCTCCGTACAAATAATGGCGCCAGGTTTTCAAGGCGTGTATGATTGCGGCAAGCTCTAAGTCATGGGTGGGATAGTTCTTCTCATGATTTTTTAACTGTCTGGACCCATATGCTACAACCTTTCCATGCTGCATCAGAACACAACCCACGCCTAGATAGGAGGCATCACTATAAACTGTATATCCTCCTGATCCACTCGATAATGCCAGCACGGGTGCAGTAGTCAGCCACTTCTTTAATTCTGAAAAACTTCTTTCACAGTCCTCATTCCACTCAAACTTGACATTCTTCTTCGTGAGTCGGGTTAGAGGAGCTGCTACACTGGAGAATCCTTCAACGAACCTGCGGTAATAACCTGCCATCCCTAGGAAGCTACGGATTTTCTTAACTGATGTTAGTTTCTCTCAGCCAAGTATCACTTCAACCTTTTCGGGATTCACTAATACCCCTTCCTTTGATATGATATGTCCTAGGAAGACGGTCTACTCAAGCCAAAATCCACACTTGCTCAACTTTGCATATAACTTCTTTTTTCTGAGGACCTGCAGAACTTGGGCAAGATGGTGAGCACGTTCTTCTATGCTTTTTGAGTAGATTAAGATATCATCGATGAACACGATAAAAAATTGATCCAAGAACTCTCTGAAGACCCTGTTCATCAGATCTATAAAGATTGTCGGGGCATTCATTAGCCCAAATGGCATGACTAGGAACTCATAGTGCCCGTACCTGGTTCGGAAGATCGTCTTGGGGATGTCTTCTGTTCTTATCTTCACCTGATGGTAACCTGATCGCAGGTCTATTTTAGAGAAGACCTGTGCACCCTGCAGCTGATCGAAGAGGTCATCAATCCGAGGAAGGGGATACTTGTTCTTAATTGTAACCTTGTTTAATTCTTTGTAATCAATACACAGTCTCAACGTTCCATCTCCCTTCCTTGCAAAAGTGACTCTGTTTCCTCAACTCTTCCATCTCAATGCGGCTCATGCGGTTAGGAGCAACCGAAATGGGCTGGGTACCTGGCTGTAGGTCTATAGTAAACTCAATTTTTCTGTCCGCTGGCAGACTGGGCAGTTCGTCCGGAAACACATCTGGGAAGTCTTAGACTACCAGAATCTCTTGAATACAAATTTCCTTTTTGGGCTTGCCTAGTCAGAGAAAATAGCAAGATTAAGGCACTAGAAGTTAAAAAAACTTGCCATCAAGGAATAAGTACTAAATGATTTTATTAATTTGTAAATGGCTCCTCATTTGGAGGATTAAATACAACCTTCTTGTTAAAGCAATCTATGGTAGCGTGATACGCCGCCAGCCAATCCATTCCTAATATTACATCAAAATCTCCCGTGTCTAACCTTATCAGGTCTACACTCAGTTTCTTATTTGCTATCTCCACGACACAAGCCCTGTAGATAAATTTTTCTAGTAGTGTTTCACCCCCAGCAGTAGACACAAACAACAATGAATCAAGTTTATCAGGTGATACATTAATTTTGTAAGCAAAAATAGGTGAAACAAAAGAGTGCGATGCACCAGTGTCAAATAAAATATGAGCAATATGGTAAGAGATAATATACATACCCTGTACCACATCCGGGTCGGTGTCGGCATCCTGCTGGGTAAGGTTATAAGCTCTATCCTAGATAGGAGGCCTTCCTTGATTCTGGTTCCTCGGGCATTCTCTTACATAATGCTGGGCACTGCCACATATGCGACAGTGTTGTTGAGGCAGTAGCATGGTCGGTCCCCGTGATCTCTGCCGCAGTGCTGACAGATCTTTCCACGTGCTGCACCTGGAGCCTGAGGAGGGGCCTGGATGGCTGGTCTGGGCCTCTTATTTGGTTGGGCAGGCGCAGTAGGTGCTGGCCTGCGGAACGGAGCTGAGGGTCGGAAACTCCCCGCTGGCTAAGGACGGGTATTGAAGCTTCTTTCCACGATCTATGCCTTTGCTAGAACTGCTGAATATGTCTTGAGCTCCATCTCCTTTAAGTGTCGGATGTGCTCAAGGAGATACTCCGCATGGAAGGTCGCTAAGAACTGCTCCCAAGTGACTGGTGTAGGCAGGGTGGTCTGCTTGAGCTCCCACCAATGACTTGCTTCCCCTACCAGCATGTAGGAAGCAAGGGCAGCTCTCTGCTCAGGAACCACTCCCAAGGTCTTGAAAGCTCTCTCAGTCTCCGCCAGCCAGTACTGGGCATCTTCAAAAGAGGATCCCCCTGCAAAAGTGGAAGGATTTAGCCTCTTGTACCTCTCTATGTAGCCCGGGTCGATCAAGGAATGAGCTGGATCCTGTGGAAGAGGGATTGGGCCTGGCTGGGGATAGACTGGGGGGCCCTGTGGTGGCACCTGCTGATATGGTGGGGGCACCGAATTGTACTGTGGCAGTGCCGGGCAGTACGGTGGCTGGGGCACTGGTTCATACTGCGGCGGTGGTGCCGGGCGGTACTGTGGTGGGGCAAGCTCATGCTGGGGTGGCTCGGGATCCGTTTGCTGTAGCGGTGGCTCAACCAGTGGTAGTGGGGGAGGTTCGGATAACTCCCTTCTCTCCTTTCGACCTTGCTGGGCAGCCATGATCCTTTCCAGCATCTCGAATATTCTGTCCACATCTTCCCGGAGCGAATCATCCCGGGTTGCTCAGTTTAGTGGGGGTCTCCCTCTCCTCATTTCTTTGCACCTGCATTTCACACAGAAAAATTGAGTAACGATTTATCGGTGGGTATTTCTCTAAGCATTATTGTGTAAGGGATGAGTCCGAGGAACGCGGCTCTGATACCAACTGTAACGGCCCCGGAATTTAAATGAAAATATATATATTAAAAATCTTAAATGCGGAAGTGTAATAAAAATTTTGATTAACATCCCTTACACAATAACAAAAAACGTATTCAAAACATGAAAGAATAAGCTAATTAAAAGAGATACTAGAAATAAAAACTATAAATAGAACTATAAAGTCTTTAGGCGATTGACTCGCCGTCTTCCTGCGGAATGGGCTTGGGAACCCTGTCTTCCTGATCTGAAATGGTTAAGTAAGGAATGAGCTACACTAGCCCAGTAAAGACATCACACTATCTCACTGCCACAGGAGTAAAAGTCGGTAGAAAACAAAAATAACCAATGGAGTATAATTTATAACAAACTCATTTATTAACATAAAAACGTTTCCTGTCCACTTACCTCGGTGAGATTCATAAAAATAACATATGAAAACAATAACATTATAACCATCATAAAATCATATCGACTTTGTAACAGAACACATGTCATACTTTTGCACTTCAATAATCAGACAATAAATTTCCTCTTTTACCAGCCTACTAGTATCCATGGGGATCCATAAGGGGTCCCTGCTACACGTGAATGATTAACATTAATAACCTGATTCCACGACCGTCCCCATAACCCGTCCGATATGGGTGCCAAAACTATAAACCTCAATACCCCGTCCGGTATGAGGATGAAACGGGTCGTCCCTATACCCCGTCCGGTATGGGCGCCAAAACACATAAGGTCTCCATACCTCGTCCAGTATGAGAGACCACGTTCCCTGTAAGGTTCCCTACGGACCCAATCCGTCCACCATCTCCCATTATATCTAGTCAAGCTGTCCACATTATCCATTTATCAATTCACATAACCGTTTTTCCCTTTTTCCTGATCTCAATCATCCAATCATACGCAAACATGTAAACCAGTAATTGACACCAAATAAGACAACACAGTATTGGATTTACCATAATACCAACCATAATTAAAAAAATCATGATTCCTACATACGAGACCATAAAATAAATACATCAAATATCATACTACATTTAATACTGAAAAATAGATCAAACAACAACTGACCAACAATGTATCAGATTCGGGCTCCATTGGTAACCTCAATCAATTATACATATCTATAAAGTCACAAAATACTGTTTAATTATTTATTAAGCTTTAATACCGTGATAGGAGGTAGGGTGAGAGATCCTTACTTGTTTTAGGATCTGAAATCGGCTCTACAGTGCGCCTATGGGCTGTCCCTAAAATCCTTGAATTTTTTTCGAAAAACTGAAATGCACTACCAGTACCTGCACGTGTCCCAAAAAATCCCAAATCAGACCTAGGGCCCCTTTTGGCCAATATCGGAATCCCGACACGGCGGCTCCGCCGTGCTCTGGCGTCGCCGCCGCAGGCGGCGGCGGCGATCCGCCACGGGTTGGCCATTTTTGGTCGAATTCGGCCAAACTTACATTGGTCCCTACGATAAAACAACCCTAGGGCCCTCGGTTGGCCAAAAAATCATGAAAAGCCGAGACTTACTGGCGACGGTGCTCTCGGGTGCGGCGGCTTCTCCGGCGCAAGTCGCGTTTTGATGTTTTGCTCCGGTCAACCTGTAGAGAAAAAAACGGTGATCACAGTAGCATAAAAATTGCATCGAACGGAGGCCGGGAAGGGGCCTCATCGGTGGCAAAAACAGAGGGAAGCCGCCGCAGCATTGCTGGGCTTCAGCGGGATTTTCCAGCTGATTGGCTGGTGGTTTGGCTCTAGTTTGGCAATAGGCAGATTCAGCGTCGAAAAACGAGCCAAGGGAAGAAAATTTACCTCGATTGGCGGTCAAAAAATTCTCCGGTGCAGTGGCGGGTGGCGGCAGCCGGCTCCTCCGGCGTCTGGTTCTTCTTCTCCGGCGAGGCACTGGCGGCTAGGGTTTGTGGTCGAGTGTGGATGGGGTTATTTATACCCTTCCCCTTTTAATCTCAACCGTCCATCAAGATTTAATATGGACCATCCGATCGCGATTTATTTGGGATTAAATCTGGGCCGTCCATTGCGATGCAATCTAGGCCGTCCGTGCCTGATTGAATCTGGGCCGTCCGTGCGCACATTTGATCTGGGCCGTCCAATCGCGCGCACGCGAATCGCCCACGTGGCCCGTCCCGTGTCAACGTTCCTTGCCACGCGGCGTGTCCTGGTTGGCCGGGGCTGCTGACTGGGCTGTTGACGTAGCTGCTGACGTGGTACAACTTTTTCAAATTGCGTTTTGACCCCTGGTTTTCGATTTTCTTTTCAAAAATACCCCAGAATCCAAATTTTCACAACTTTTTTCCAAAATTATTTTCAATTAAATTCAAAAAATAAATTTACCCTATTTTATCATTATTATTATTTTTATTTTTATTAAATTAAATTAAATTAAATTGAATTAAAATCTTATAAGTTAAATATATAAAAAATTAAACTAAAATTCAAATACGAAAATAAAAATAATAATTTGGGTGTTACATTGGCTGTATGACTTACATGATTATTCATTAATGTTGGGTATGGTATGATACATTTAAAGTTTATTAATGTTCAAATTTAACTATATTTGGACAATAATCTATTAATATCTGGTTGTAACGGCCCCGGAAACTCAAAAGAAAATACATATAATAATTTAAGTGCGGAAGCGAAATAAAAGATTAAGGTTAACATCATTTACACGATAACTTAAAAGTACTAAATAATATCACAGAATAAGTTCTCTAAAAGAAATACGAGAAATGAGAAAAATAAAGAAAACTATAAAGCATCTAGCATCTACTCGCCGTCTTCTTGTGGATCAGGCTCGAGAACCAGGTCCTCCTAATCTGAAATGGTTAAATAAAGAATGAGTTACACTAGCCCAATAAGGACATCACACTATATCACCGTCACATAAGTAAATGTTAGTAGAAAAATAAAAATAACCAATGGAGCACAAATTTTAAACCAATACATTTATTTAAAATAAAACCACTTACCCTTTTTTCTTAACCTTGGAGAACCTGTGAAAACAACCTATAAAGACAATAACCTGATACATATCATAATTTCATGCATAATCAGTAACATAAAATATATCATAAATCCGTATTAATTAACAATAATTGATTATCACTGTTTCTCGTTTTCATCAACCCACTAATATCCATGGATATCCATAAGGATGTCCCCGCTACACGTGAACCCTTCTTCTTAACAGTCTTAATTCCAGGACTGTCCCCATACCCTGTCTGGTATAAGCACCAAGACATTAAACCTCAATACCCCGTCCGGTATAAGCGCCAAGACATTAAACCTCAATACCCCGTCCGGTATAAGGGTGAAGCGGGCCGTCCTCATACTCCGTCCAGTATGAGACGACGTTCACGGTAGGGTTTCCCATGAACTCGGTCCGTCCACCATCTCCCAAGATATCTAGTGAGGTTGTCACCTTATCTGTTTTCCCTTAGTCCCCGTTACCAAGTTGAACATAATCACATAAATAATAAATATGCACCCGATAATACAATCATATCTTAAATTTCACAATCACACAGTAGTCAAATAAAACAGTAACACATGCATTTAAAATTATAGAATAGATAGACCAGATACCATAGCGCATTTAAACTGTAAAATAAATCAAGCAGAAATCGACAAGGAATAATGTTCGATTTCGGGCTCTATTAGCAACCTTAATTAATTATGCTTATCTATTAATTTGCACAAAATACAGTATTACCATTTATTCGAACTTTAATTCCATGATAGGAAATAGGGTGAGGGGTCCTTATTTGATTCGACGTCGAAAACTAGATTGTCATTACGCCTACGGGCGGTCCCTAGGTTCCTTGAATTTTTTCTCGGGAACTGAAACGCTCTTACGGTACTTACACATGTCTCAAATAATCCAAAAATTAGACCTAGGGCCTACTCGGCCAATTTCAAAATTCTGGCACGACGGCTTCGCCGTGCTCCGCCGGCGGCGCCGTCGCTCGTGACGGTGGTCCGCCTCGGGTTGGCTATTTTTGGCCAAATTCAGCCAAACTTGCATCAGTTCTTGTGAGAAAACACATTTAGGGTCCTCGGTGGGCCGAAAAAATGTAAAAAATTGAAACTCACAGGCGGTGGGGCTCTCTGGTGCTGCGGCTCCTTCGGCTCACGTTGCGATTGGGTGTTTTGCTCCGGTTAACCTGTAGAGAAGGAGCCAGTGATCACAACGGTGAAAAAATCATATCGAACGGGAATCGAGAAGGGTCTCATCGGAGGCAAAAATTAAAACACCTCGCAGCAGCGCTGCTGAGTTTCGGCGGCGTTTTTCGACTAATTGGTCGGTGCTTTTGCTCTAATTTGTCCATAGGTGGGTTTAGAATTAAATTATGAGCAAATGGTAGAATTTTTACCTTGTTTGGCGGTCGAAAATTGCTCCGGTACGGCGGCGGGTGGCAGCGGTCAACTCTCCGGTGGCTAGGCTGTTTTCTCCAGCGAGGGGCTCTGGCGGATAGGGTTAGAGTTTGGGTGCGGATGAGGTTATTTATACCCATCTACTTTTGATCTGAGCCATCCATCGCTTTTAATCTGAACCGTCCGATCACGATTAAATAGGGAGTGAATCTGGACCGTTCATCGCGATTCAATCTGGGCCGTCCGTGAGCAATTCAATCTGTACCATCTGTGTGCGATGCAATCTGGGTCGTCCGTGCGCATTTTGATCTGGGCCGTTCATGCGGGAACGGATCTCAGCCGTTCGATCGTGCATACATGGATTGCCCACGTGGCTCCCTCCTGCGTGGCCTCCTGCGTCAGCGTCTCTGCTACCTGGAGCGTCCTGGTTGGTCAGGGCTGCTGACCGGGCAGATGACGTGACATAACTTTTTTAAATTATGTTTTAACCTCCGGTTTTCTATTTTTCTTTCAAAAATATCCCCATAACCCAAATTTTTACCCATTTTCTCAAAATTATTTTCAATTAAATCTCTAAACAAATTTTTACCCCTTTTTGTTATTATTATTATTATTATTTTCATTAAAATAAATTGAATTAAATTAAATTCAATTAATACATATTTTATATTTATATAGAATTAGTAAAAATTAAATAAAATAAATAAAAAAATAAAAAAAATAAAAAATAAAAATAGTTGGGTATTACACCGGTAATGACAATTGTTTTTATTTGAATTGACATTATAATATAATTATATATTTGAGCAAAATATCTATTTTGTCTATACTTTATTGTATATATATCATAAAATTGATATAATTAAATATATATTATATATATAATATTAAATATATATATATAATAAAATAAGAATGAGAAGAGGTGTGCGTGTGCAGCTCTTCTTGAATCAGTATCAAGTAAAAGAAGAAGAAAAAGAAACCCTAGAGAAAAAGAAAAAAAAAAGAGTAAATCATATCGGACATAATGATTTAAAATAAAAAATGATTTTATAAATAATAAAAAATATTGAAGATATAAAAAAAAAATTATCAAACAGTCCTAAAATCAACAAATAGTTTATTTGAAAAATTAGAAAAAATTATGATTTTGAAAATCATGGCTTAACTAATAAAAAATTATATTATTAGTTTGCAAATGCAAACTAGCAGACAAAATCATACTAGATAAAAAAGCAGACATTTATTCTCAAGATATATAGCATTTTTTAATAGAATAGAAGTGGCTTACAATAGGAATCAACATATAAAAACTGGCTAAAAGGAAATGCAGATACAAACCAATGTTTAAATGGCAGACCATCACTTATTACTTTATATATATATAAATATACGCTCCGCACTCTTTAACTTTTGTGTATATATGTCTGTATCAGAAAACAGAGCATGAGCGATATACTTCAATCAAACTCCGCAGAAGTGGAATAAAAAATTGAAGAATCAGAACCCATAACACCGTTTTGTGATCGCTCTTGTTTTATTCTCATATTTTGCTTCTATTCTCCCTTATAATTTCTTCTTCTCATGACATAATAATTATAGCGTGAAAACCAACCGCAGAAGTAAAACCTCTCTGAATCTTTTGCTCACTCTCTCTCTTCTTCTCTAATTACGACTGCCGCTGCCGTTTTCCTTGATCTTGAATGCTCCATGGCCTGGTTTCCTGGAGAGAGCAAGGTGCACGCCGGGATCATGGTGCTTACACTTGGAATTATACATGATGGAGTTGTTAACAGCTTGCACGTTACTGTTCATGAAAGCGGTCATGGGAAGAGTCCGCATTGCTTTCGCATCTTTCTGGGTTTTGTCCTTGTTTGTCTTTTGGTCATTCCTTTCGTCGCCACTGCTAAAGCTATGCCATGTTTCGCCGCCATCAGCGATTGCAAGTTTAGAAGTTCCCGTCGTCTTCTGGGCCTGGAGATACCGAGGATTACCTTCAAACCCATTTTTCTTTGGGGAGTGGAAAATTTCCATGATGGCACCTTTATTTTCACCTGCAAGCGTGATAACCCGAAACCCTCCTTCCTCGGAATCAGAAGAAGCCTTTTTTCCCTGCCCTTTTTTCTCTTTTGATTCAGCGACGTTGTTGCTCCCTTTGTGATTGGTGGCACCCGCATCTTTCTTGGGCTCGCTTCCAGTTAGCCATGACAAGGGCCTTTCGCCGACGGTCTTTTGAACCAGAACTGTTTTCTGCTCTGCCTCTTTGGGGATCTTGGGCTCATTTTCACGTTCCAATTTGAATTTGGAAGGTGGTAAGTTGAGGGGAGAAGGCGGTGATCCAGTAGGCTTGGGCTTGGGAGATTGCGGTGGAGTTTGAGTTGCGGGTTTTATCGTTTTCGAAGATTGTGTTGGACTTGGCGCCCGAATAGTAGAAAGGATAGTGGTTGCCGTATACCCAACTCTTTGGGCTGGCGCTGATGAGTTCGTGGTTGCGATGGGTTTGGGTGGTGAAGAAGAAGAAGGAGATTGTGAAGGCTTTGGCTTGGGAGGTGTTTGGGCCGAGGAGGTTGTGACCGAAAGCAGTGTTTGAGTTGGGGAAGTTTTGGGCGTCGGTGATGGTTTAAGAGTTGGAGATTTTGCTGCTGGAGCAACAACAGCCGCTGGCATGGCAGCAGTAGCAGGTTGCGGTAGAGCCACTGGCCTTGCTGCTGGTGGTGGTGATGGTGGAGATGCTTGAGGCAGGGGCCTGAATGTGGGCAGTCGAGCTGGGATGGGACGAGTCTGGGCAGGAGAAGGATCAGTGAGTGGTGCAGTGGCAGGTGCTATAGCTGGGGCTGGGATTGGAGCAGCGGCAGGTGCAGGTGCTGGTGCTGGAGGAGGAGCTGTAGCAAGGGCAGGTGCTGGAAGTGTTGGGGAAGGTGGAGGTGGAGCCGTAGCAGGAGCTGGAGCCGTTGCAGGGGCAGGTGCTGGAGGTGGAGGGGTAGGTTGAGCCGGAGGAGGAGCTGGAGCTGGGGCTGGGGCTGGGGCTGGGACTGGGGCTGGAGCTGGGGCTGGGGCTGGGGCTGGGGCTGGAGCCGGGGGAGGGACAGGGACTGGCCTGGCAATGCTTGCCAAACGTGACCAAGGGCGAGACTGTAAGTTTGTCGACATTGTTTCGAAGGGATTAAGGATTGAAAGTGAGAAATGTTTTAAAAAATAAAAGTGAAGAAAGAAATGAAGACGGAGAGAAATGGGAGGGGAATGTTGTTATTTATAGTTAATTAAGGAAAACAGGAAAGGCATCAGATGCACCAAATTGCAGAGACAGCTTGACAAAATATTTACTGACAATTCACGAATGGTATCAAAATTTTTGTAAGAGAAATTTATGAGTTAAAAAACTGTATCAATGGCTGCTTTGTCCAAGATTCTTTAACATTCAGGGGAGAATGTGTCTATCGCTGTCCTTGTCTTCTTCTTCTCCTTGACTTTGCTTGCTGACATTGGCCAGATTTTATTCCCTCTGCCCTTTTTCTTTTTCTTGCATAAATCAATAAACCAATAGAAATTTGCTACTAAATTTTTAAAGGAAAAAAAGAAGAAGAAGAAGAAGAAGAAGAAGAAGAGGAAGAAGAATTATTCCCACTTGTTCACAATGAACTCATGTCTGTGTAAAATAAAAAAATAAAAAAAATTATCTTTGCATTTTTTTTTTTTTTTGTTGTGTGAAAAATCGCACCACTTACAAATGAATATAAATTCTCTCTTGTTTTTTTTTTTTTTTTTCAATCTCCAATCAACATACCTACTTGCCAGTTGGACTAAAATTTTTATTACAATTTGTTTCTAAATTTTTCATCTAAAATAATAACAAACTTTACTTATAAAAAATACCTTCAGTATAATTTGAGTAACATAACATTTCTATTTATGCCGGGTATCATCATTTGTATTTCTTAATAAAATTTTGTTTTTATTATATTTGATCTTTAATTATTAAAACCTTCAAAATCCATTAAAAATAAATTTTAAAAAAAAATTATTTATGATTTTATGTCAAAAATTATTTCTTAATAGTAACATAGATTTAAAGATAAAATTACTAATGAAAAATATATATATACATATATATAACTAATTGTAACATAGAAAATAATGCAAGTATTAAGATAATAATTTACTGCAATAACTATTAATTTTTATGGATCTTAAAACCACATAAATACAAAATCTACAATATCTTGCAAACAAGTAAAATATATTATTTTTTAAAAAAAAAATTTGAGAGAGAGACAATACATATATATATATTATATGTGTTTATATATAATATATGATAATTTAATTAAAAAAAAAAAAGTTACTAAGTTAGCTGTTCATCTATCAAGATATAGCACGCCCAAATTTTGTTGTTAATCTATTAAGACATTAATTAATTTTGTTGTTCATCTTATGATATATTATTACATAAGAGAAAATGAGATACAACTAAATTTTAATGACATTCAATTATCAACTACTATTTAACTGAATATTAGTTACATTTTTTCATTTATAAGACATTATTAGAAGTTATTATATTATATGATGATTGATATATATGTTGTATATATTTAATTAATGAATATATGAATTTACTTTTTTTTTTTAAAAAAAAAATATGATGAGGAATTGTGCTGATCATAGGAATAGGAAGATGGAAAACAAACTATTAAGAAACATATATATTCTGTTAAAACTTGAGAGGAGAATATTATTGATGGTGTGCCATTTGATATTTTGTGATTATTTAAAATGCATAATGTTATAATTTAGAGTATATAAAAATTAATACATATAATGAAACTAAAGCAACACCTGCTCATCAATAATAAAATAAAATTTTGAACAAATACATATGTAATATAATTGAACAATGCTGACGCAATTTGATTAAACAAATAAAAATAAGAACATTAATAATAAGAATGTTTAGTATTCCTCTTAATTTCAGTACGAATGAATTTGATTATCACTTCATAATTATCATTTGTTGCCAACTAAGAGTATTTTATACTTGTGAGGTGATTTTGGATAGTATTAGTATATTCATCAATTACATTTCTTGCTACTCTAACCATATACATTCTGGAGTAGCTATATTTCCATCTCTGTTCTTCAAGAGACAATATTTTTTTAAAATTTTTTTTGAATTTATTTCTATTTTTATTCTTGGTTACTTTACTTAGATGCCCATTGATGGTAATGAGATGAGATAAGGCCAATATTGAACCCAGCAACATTATCAAAACAAAGGCTATGAACTAATCTAAAGGATGGGTATAGAAAAACAGAACAGATAATGGAGGGAAAAAAAAACTGAAGTTGCAGATGATGGAAGAGGCCAAGAGAGAGAAAGTAAAGCGAGGCTACAGCAGCAGGGAACTTCAAGGCCACTTGGTGAATTCAAGCACCTTTAAGACAATCTCAAATCCAGTTGGGATTTGCCAAATGAAGAGCACTACATTCAATGCATTCAACGCAATATGAAGATTTCTAGCCGTCTCACTCCCCTTCTGCATTGCAGGTACCAGAGCTGCCGCCGCTGCCCATAGCACCGTAATTGCTGCATTTCCATTCAACAACCATTTCAATTCTCTAATAATCAAATATCAAATCCCCGCAAATGATTATTTATTCAATCACAAGCAAATAAAAAATGCCAACATTCTCAATTTGGATTTTGCCCAGTTTATACGTGTTTATAAGGAGAAGGGTTAAATTAAAAGTACAAATTGCAGAGGTAAAAAGGTGTTTACCTGCTCCTGCAAACAAATGGGGACCTGGAAATAACTTTCCTGTCCTAAACCATGTGTTGAGTCCTCCACCAACAGACTCGAATACTCCAAATCCTAACAATATTGATCCTGCATTGAAGTGTCTGTCCCTGTAAGATCCTTTGAGCAACTCCTTCCTCTCCTGAATTTTGTATCATCAATGACCCACATCATTCAACAAATATCTTGGACATTTAGGACAATGGTAAGATTTGTCAAAGCAATTTAGTGAGCAGTAGAAATACCTCAGTAAGTTGCTGAATTTTAAGGTCAACAGGAGAAGGTGGGGATTCCACAGGAGTTCCTTCAGGGGTAACAGGGGTAGGCTTTAGTTGCTTCTTGAGCTCATTGATCTCATTCGGGATAGTCCGCACTCGCCTCCATTGCCAGCCCAAAAAGCCTGCCCACAAGGTGTACACGAACAAGCCACCCATGACAACAGGATGTATAAGCGCCAAGGTCCTTCCCTCAAGGATCCCAAACTCTCCACCAGCAGCAACTGCATCCTGTACCCATGCCATAATTCATCACAAATAAACGGATCGCAAACATCCAGGAGTGTAATCGCTAAAGAACAAAAGAGTTGAGAAAGAGGATGAAGGAATTGGAACTTGCCTTTGTATCCAAAAAGAGAGGTAATGCGACGGTTGTAAGAGGAAGGGAGATTGACTTTGCATGATGAATGGTTTGAAAAATAAAGGGCTTTTGTAGATTTGTTGGATGGGAGAGAATGGGGATTTTGGAGTTAGAAGTTTGAGGCTTTGCGGGAAGAAGAGGGAAGTTTAGAAAGCTGAGCGTGGTTGCCATGCTCTTTCTTCCTCTATCGCCGTGAGAAAAAGAGTGACGAAGAAAATAACAAGATAAAGAAGGAAAATTGAAGATGAAAAAGGTGATGTGGACCCAAAAGAAAGAGGCAACTAGAACCTTTGACATCAATGGCGAAAGATTAACTGGTCATTGGGTTTTCATCAATAAATCTCGACCGGTGTTTAACAATCTCTGATTCATGTAAAAGCAAGCATTGATGGGGCATATTAAAAATATGGCCACAAACCATGCCACGTTTTTAACGAGACAGGAGGAGAGATGGGAGAAACAATTTTATAAAATATATATACAAAAATTTTTAATTCAACTTGAAACGCAGATTTTTATTAGAAAATTGTATCAAAATTTCAACGAAAAACTAAATGGTACGACAAAAAAAATTAGAAACTTTTACGAATAGTAAAACGATGTGTGATTAATTAAATTTAGATTATCTTAGTGAAAGTTTATACATTTTGTTAATTTAGATAAATATATTCATACTTTTATGAAATTATTCGGATTCAAACATTTTATAGAAAGAGCAGCCCAGGGAATAATGTTCAAAACATGCATGTAGATGTGAGAACTCCGGCAACATGTATGTATGTTCACTGTACAATCGTTACAGTGCGAGCGGTTTTAGGAAAACTCTCACAGGACATAATCATGCAATTTAATCGAACGGGCTGGGCTCTGTATTGGGCTTGTTTGGGGTTTTCCATGTCCAGCTAAGGAATAAGCCCAAACAAAAGGGTGGCATTTGGCACAATTTGCAGATGTCATCATTTATAAATAATAATGATGTGGTTGAGTTAGAAAATGAATTTGATTAAACCCTACAAATAACACAATTAATCTCATTTTAATCACAACAAATTCAACATCAACACGGGATATAACTCTATTTTTTTATATATAAAAAAAAAAAAAAAACTTAAATTAATTTATATACACGCGTACATATTATATTATATTATATATATGTATATGTTACAATTACAGCCCCCCACATTGAAAAAACGAAAAAAAAAAAAAAAAAAAAAAAAATTTTCGTACTGTATTATTCCCTTCCAAAATTTAAAACATCGTTGCCAATATATTTTGGAGCATTCGTTTGTATGAAAATTGGGAGAAACTAAAGAGGTTTGGATTTTATTTTAAGGAAAGAAGAATAAATAAAAAATAATGGCAAGGGTAATTCAAAATTCTTGGCCACCTACGGATACTCTGGTTTTTTTCTTAGTTTGTTGCCTTTGGGCCCAATTGATCGAATGGGCTCACAAAATCGGGTCAAGTTGGCCCAAAATTGACCCGACAATATTTTATACCTAACTTTTTCATTTAATAAAAAAATAAGAGTATCAGATATGCAGAATTTATTGATGTCATGATTATGGTGTGGATTCCGTGGGAATAAAAGTGTTTAAAATTAAAGATAACGAAGAAAAATTGATTAAAATTAAATCGTGTTAACCTCGGAAGTTCAACTTCGTGTAAAACCGTCTTTGTCTTTTATACATTATATCTAATTGACTTCCCCAATATTTTAAGGTTGGGGATATAAAATCAGCCACTTAATTTTTATTTTACAAGCAAAATTATAAGGGAAAGAAACGCAAATGGGGCGCTTGAAAGTTTTGCAAACTGTGTGTAATTTTGTTGACTTTTTTTTTTTTTTTTTTTTTTTTTGCAAACTGGGCTTTGTAACTCTACCGTACTGGGTAGAATTTAGATTTTAAAAATATGAAAAAAGGGGATTTTGACCTCTTTCTTTTAAGTAAGGTGTTACTAAAAAATTGAATTAACTTTTTAATTGGTCACCAAATATTTTAATTTCTGCCCAAATAATCAATCATACAACCTGACGATTAATTAAAAGATGACAGAAAAGCAAAATCAAATTTAACTTTCCTTTCCTACTTCACTCAATTTAACATTTCTTTTGTAACCCGTAAGCTTAAATTTAATACGTATATAAAAAAAGAAATAAAATATTCCTTTTTCTACCTCCTTTTTGACTCATAAAATAAATCATCTATTTAAAATTTTTCTCAATTCATCGTCATCGCAGTCTTTTAAATCCTCTTCTTTTTCTCTCAAATTCTCCTTTCGGATTTCTGTCTAATAAACATGCTTCTTCTAAACTTCCTTTTCTCTTTTAATTTCCCAATAAATTAGACCCAATTCTCTCTCTTTCACCCCCCCAGACACCATGAAAATTCTTTGCAATCTCATTATTTTCTTCTTCTTCGCACCCACCCTTCTGTTCTTGCTTCGGCTTCTTTTATTCAAGACCGGCTTGATTTATGTTGTCAAGAGATTGTGGAGATGCATCCAGGATTGCTTTCATGTTTATCAGTTCTTCAAGGTCCCCGAGTTCAGCGAGAACTCGCAGGACAACCAGCTTTACCACAAAATCTCTATTTATCTCAATTCGCTCACCTCCATTGAAGACTCCGATTTCACCAATCTGCTCACTGGCAAGACGTCATATGAGATCATTCTACGCTTGGATCCCAACCAGATCGTCGAAGACCATTTCCTTGGGGCTAGAGTTTCTTGGATTAACAGTCAAGAAAATAGAGAAGAAGACATACCCAATAGGAGTTTTGTGTTGAAGATTCGAAAGGTCGATAAGCGCAGGATTCTCCGTCCTTATCTCCAGCACATACATACTGTAAGCCATGAACTCGAGCAGAGAAAGAGAGAGCCAAAGCTTTATATGAACGTCCAAATAGGGAAGAACGTACGGTGGAGATCTGTTCCCTTCACGCATCCTTCGACTTTCGAAACTATCGCCATGGAAACAGATCTAAAGAACAAGGTAAAATCCGACTTGGAATCATTCCTCAAGGGCAAGCAATACTATAACCGACTCGGCCGAGTCTGGAAGCGAAGCTTCCTTCTGTACGGTCCCTCCGGCACCGGGAAATCGAGCTTCATTGCAGCCATGGCCAATTTCCTCTGCTACGACGTCTACGAAATAGACCTCTTCAAAATCTCGGATGATTCTGATCTCAAGATGCTTCTGTTGCAAACGACGAGCAAATCGGTGATTGTCATCGAAGAATTGGATCGTTTCTTGGCTGATAAATCAACGGCTGTGAGTTTGTCGGGTATATTGAACTTCATGGACGGAATATTGAGCTCATGCTGCGCCGAGGAGAAAGTAATGGTGTTCACGATGAACGGCAAAGATCTCGTTGACCAGGCCATACTTAGACCGGGACGTATCGATGTGCACATTCATTTTCCTCTCTGTGATTTCTCTGCTTTCAAGACTCTAGCCGTGAGTTACTTGGGGGTGAAGGACCATAAACTATTCCCTCAGGTAGAGGAGATTTTCCAAAACGGCGCCAGCTTGAGCCCGGCTGAGATCAGCGAGCTCATGATCGCCAACAGGAACTCGCCGAGCCGCGCGTTGAAATCGGTGATCAACGCGCTGCAAACGGACGGAGATAGGAGGGGGATAGGGGGAATCCGACGACGGTTTTGTGAAAACTGGTCGAGAAAATCGGCGGAGGAGGAAGTGGAGGAGCCGAGCAGAGTGTTCTGCAAGGAAGGAGGATCTCCTGCGGTGAAAGAGTTTAGGAAATTATATGGGTTGTTGAGGATGAAAAGTGGCAACAACACAAAAGCTCGGTCGTTCGATTTGGCGTCATTTCACAACGAAGGTTGAGGATTTTGATATACCAGGGCACTGGAAATCTGGGATTGAAGTAGGAGGATGACAACTCTGCACAAATACAGATAATTTTAGTCTGACAAACATGGATTGTTAGATATTCCAAGTTGGCAACAGATTTGGGTTGCTTGTTCCATTTACTTTTTCCTTTTTAGACCTTGGAATTCTTGCTCTGGCCATTCATGATTTGACTCTGTTGCCCAAAGAGAAAATGCTATTTATTTTATTCTTTCTTTAAAAAAATGCTGGCAGAGAGATATGAATTATGATGGAAAATAAAACAGGAATCTGAAAATGCTATTGTTCTTAATATATGTTCAGCAGATTACTGTGACTGATACTCATCTGGTTTTTTTATTTTATTTATAATTTAAGCTCTTCTTGTCTCTTTCTATCTACCTCTAGGATCAAATCAATACCAACCATGTTGTAATTGTTCAAAAATCAAATTAGTTTTTTGCAATCCATTTCGCTAACTAATAAAATCCAACCTATTAGTATATTATAAACAGCAGGACTACACATAACCAGTAACAAACAATTGAGAGAAAGATGAAACAGATTAAGATATCTTTTATAATATTTTTGAGATGCTCATCATCCCATTACAAAATATACCCAAGAAAATAAAGTAAAATAAAATAATGCAATAAAACAAACCTCAACAAATGAATGAATTGCGCAGCCAAAAAGAGACGGCCAATACAAACAATAGGCATCGGATCGAGAGAAAGATGAAACAGATTAAGATCTCTTTTATAATATTTTTGAGATGCTCATCATCCCATTACAAATATACCCAAGAAAACAAAGTAAAATAAAATAATGCAATAAAACAAACCTCAACAAATGAACGAATTGCGCAGCCTAATAGAGACAGCCAATAAAAACAATAGGCATACGATTATGCTATACCCAGATATTTAAAATATGAAATTAGACTTGGAATGGCCATGGCCAGTCCTTCAAATCCTCCTCTTGTTGTACCTTGGCACTCCTCATAGCATAAGTATTATTGCCATTAACATCACCTTCCACATACGTATAGTACTTCAAGAAGAAAGCCAGCACCAGCACCACCCATTCCAGGCAAAATATCACCACGCACAACCCACCAGCCAACTTCAAAATCAGAGCTCCGTCTTCCTCCCGCACGTACGACTTGAGGTTTCCCAGAAAATCTCCTGTTCTTGTGAAGATTAGAACCGACGCTGACCCCTGAAATATTGCAGTTAGCACTGTGGTCACCATGTGTGCCGCGTACCATCTGTTTTTTCCTCCCGAAGAGGCTGCTGCACAGCCCGATACGGCACCGGCTATGGTCAGGATATGGAGGAGAATGAAAAAGAATCCACAGAGAGAAGGCAGCAAGCGAAGCGAGAGCGTCAAGAAGATGCAACTGGATGCAGCACCGAGGAGAATATAATTGCAGAACAAGAAGACCTTGTGAGTGTGATAGTGCGATCGAGTGATGGAGCCTTGATCGACATTCATGGAGAGGCCCATTTGGGGGTTTTTTTTGGATTCTGATGAAATTTGATGGAGGGTATGGAAAGTTAGATTTTTGGCAAGTGATTGATTGGAATTTGAGTTGGTAATTTTGCGTTGATAAGGCAGAGCAAGGGGGTTTAAATGCTGAACATGTAGAGACACAACGGTCATATTTGGTAATATACCAAATATGACCGTTGGAGGGGCATTTATGGACCCACATAAAAAGAAGAGAGTAACGGCTAGTTCAAAAGTGTGTACATAGAGCACGTTCATTGTGACAACGGATTTTACTCTTTTACGCTGTATATACAGCTGCACTGCAACTCCAACCAAATCTCTATTACTCAATTATTTTTTTTGAAGTTTAAATGAATAATGGAATCACCAATTATTCAACTAATAAATTACTGAATTAATTTAATATTTACCCAGTTACTAATAATGATAACAAAATTTACCCATTTCAAGGGACTAATATTTAATCTAAATAATAATTATAATAATTAATTAATGTGGTAGTGAGATTAGGAGAGTGTGAGGATAATGAGATAAATCTTAAAAGATGAATTAGCAGCCCACTAATTATCTCACATCGTTTGGATTATTATACGAAAAGGAACTTTATTTAATTATCAGTCGGTGATTACGCTAATGAATTTTAAATCTGTACCCGCTAAATTAATTAGCCATCAGTTGTAATGTAATTTATAATTAATTTACATTAATTTAATTGCAACCAAGTATATGGATATGTACCAGTACTACATAATTTATAATTATTTTTGTTGGCGTGATTAAATAGATTTGTTGCTACGGCAAGTAACACTGTAAATTGTTATTAGTTTTTTCACACACGTTAATTATTATCATTAGTAGGAAAAATAAATTTATTATTATTTAATTATGAACCTAAAAGAAGTTATATCTTTATTTTATAAAATTTATTATAAATTATTTATGAATTTTTTTAATTATAGAAATAGTCACTTTATATATATATATATATATATATATATATATACATAAATTAATTGTTAACATTTAGCTGATAAAGCATAAAGAAGTTGAAAAAAGAAAAATAGAAGAGAAACAGAAACAAAGACAAAGAAAGTAAATCTCTCAAAACTAGTTCTGAATATTATGATTAAAAGTAAAGAAAAAGAAAAATTAGAAATGGATTTTGCGATGGATTCAATTTTCTTTTTAATGGCACCTGTTGCAACGGTCAGATCCGTCGAGAATTACTAATGCTTATAACTATTACAGTAACTGTCACTAATGCTGCCATGATGCATTTACTATTTTTATTTTACATTTTCTTCTTATCTATGAGATGTTGGCTGTGGCTATTTTGTTTTTCAAGTTGTCGCAACTTTTCAGCAACACCTGCGTTAGTGCCGGACTAGTAATGTAATAGTTCATGAACCTACAACCTAGCTAGCTAGAAGGTAATAAGAAAAAATATGTGTATAAGTTTAAGGCGTAAATAAATATATGCAAGTTAAAGCTAAACAAATCAAACTAAAAGAAAACTAAAAGTTTTTAACGTGTATAAAAATAATTGTACTTTTATGTAACATGAGAAAAAAATTAAGAAGTTTGAATCAAAATAAAACCAAATCAATATTTACTGATAATGAAGACATTCAAAGAAATCGGCAAATGAAATACTACACAAAGTAATTCTACACTGTAGATTTAGGAACATGTATATGTATGTTGGGAAGATCACATATAGGCGGTAGAAACAAGCTGTAGAGGGATCTTCTTATGGATAATGAGACCAGGAGCTTCATTTATGTTTATATCTTCGTTGCTCATCCCATTTGGTAATTTCTAATCAAAATGATATAAAAGATTTGCCATTTTTTCAAGATCTGACATCTCAAACTTTGCCATTATATGCTGTTTAAATTGTATCAACAGCTTTAAGTCTCCTCCTATGACAACAAATCATCAACATATATTGACACAACAAGCTGATTGTTTTCATCAAGGCCCTTCACATAAAGAGTTGGTTCAATTTCACTCCTCCTAAAACCCATGCTGATCAAATGTGAATCAATTCTGATGTAGCAAGTTCTAGGAGCTTGCTTAAGCCCATATAAGATATTCTTTAGCTTGTACACATAATCACCATCGTCAAAAACCTAAAACCTTGTGGCTACTCTACATAAATCTCTTTTTTCAAGACTATTAAAAAAGATGACTTTATATCTAAATGAAACAGCTTCCAACTTTTCTTTGCTACAAGAATTAAAAGTAACCTTATTGTTTCATATCTTGCAACTGCTACAAAAGTATTGCCAAAATCAACTCCTGCAAGCTGAGCATATCCCTATACCACAAGTCTAGCTTTATACTTGAAGACTGACCCATCAGCATTAAACTTAGTTTTGTAGACCCATTTTACCCCTATTACATTCTTGTTCAGAGGTCTTGATGTGAGCTCTCATGTTTTATTCTTGCAAATTAGTCAAACTCCTCCTATATAACCGTATTCCATTTAGGATGCTTTAAGGTTTCATCAAAGTTAGATGGTTCTATAACTGCTAAGTTACATCTCTCATAAATTTCAACAAGTGACTTTGTTTTCTTAGTAGGAGTATCAGCAGTAGGATCTGAATCAACATCATGGTCGCTTCGTTCATACTGAATTGAATTACACGAACCTGATGTAGACTCAAAAATAACTGAGCCTTCCTTAATTTTTTTTTACTTTAGCCTGTTTCTTTTCCCAATCCCAAAAAACTTATTCATCAAATCTTACATCCCTACTGACATATACATTACTAGAATACACATCATAAATTCTTATAACCTTTGGCTTATCCTGTATATTCCAAGAATATACCAATTTGAGCTTTGTTATCTAACTTGGTCTTCTTCACAAAAGGAACAAGTGTACAGTAAATTGAGCCAAAGATCCTCAAGTGCTTTGCTGAAGGCTTTGAACCACTCCATGCCGCAATTAGAGTTTTTTTTTTAACTAATCTGGTGGGAAGTCAGTTAAGTAGATAAATTGAAGTATATACAGCTTCAACCCAAAATTTTTTGGGCAATTCCTTTTTTGACATCAAGCATCTAGCCATCTCCATTACTGTCATTTTTTTTTCTTTCTGAGACCCCATTCTGCTTAGGTTAATAAGCAACAGTAAATTGCTACAACATACCACAATCATCACAAAACTTCGTGAACTCAGCTGAAGTATACTCACTACCATTATCAGACCTTAAGTTTGTTATCTCACATCCAATTTGCTTTTCTATATATGATTTAAAACACCTGACCCAGGTCATCCTTGTAAAATTGTCTATAAACAAAATAAAATATTTATTGTAGCTTAAAGAAGCAACACTCATAGGCCCACAGACATCAGAGTGGATTAGTTCAAGTTTTCTTGTTGCACAAATAACTCTACTAGTTGGAAAACTGGTCTTATGCATTTTACCATACTGACAAGCTATACATACTTCTTCTCCACCAGAAATAACAGGGATATTACTCACCATACCATTCTTTTGCAAAAACTTTAATGCATCAATGTGATAGTGACCAAAACGTTTATGCCACAACCATATTTCATCATTTTTAACAGATAAAGCAATTTGATTCACATGTTTCAAACATAAAATATTACTATTATTAACCTTTTTAACTCTCACAACCTCAACATTTGCAGCATCATATACATGGTAACAATCATTTTTGAATAAAATTGAATATTTTTTGTTTTGCATATGAGCCATACTCAATAATTGTTTTTCTAGACTAGGAATAAATAAGACATCAGTAATAAATTTTGTACTTTGTTTAGTGTGAATTGACACTAAACTTTTGCCTTGAGCTTCCACAATCATCTCATTTTCAAGTTTCACTTTGGTTTTGTAGCTAGAATCTAAACTAAAAAATAATCTCAAATCGCTAGTCATGTAGCTTGTACAACCACTGTTAATGTACCAAATATCAATATCGGGTACATAAAGATCTTGAGTAAACATAAATAAATGGCTCTCCTGCTGCATTTGATTCTCCACAAAGTTAGCGTGTTGTTGCTCAGTAGACTGTTTTTGTTATTGATGTGAATTCTATGATTTTTATTTCTTTTCCAACAAACTTTTGCAATGTGTGTTGTCTTTTTAGAAACTTTACATTACAAATTCTTCTAGCATTTGCTCTTCATATGCCTACTCTTCCTACAAAGGCTGCAAACAAGAAGTTTTTCTTTTTTATTTGACTCTTTTAAGCCTTACTGCTATTTACTTTTAGGCTCAAAAGATTGACCAACTTCTTTTAAGGTTATAGCAACTTGCTTTTTCTTTTGTCTACCTTGGAATGCATTTTCTACAATACCATCGCTTCTAATAGAAGTTCTTTGTTCTTGAGCTTGCAACTTGCTTATCAGCTCAGCTAGTGACAGCTTTTCCATATCGCAAGTTTCTTCAATCATTGAGAGTTTTGATTCAAACTTTTCTGAAAGGCTGATCATCATTTTTTTTACAACTCTTTGATCCTTGAAATCCCTTCGAAGCAATCTGATTTGATTCTCCAAATTCATAACCTTGGTAGTGTAGTCTTTAACACTTTCACCTTCTTGCATCTTCATCAGCTCAAACTTCCTCTTTAATGTTAATAATTTTACACCTCTCACCTTTGCACTTCCAGCATCCTCCTCCTTTAAATAATCCAAAGTTTTCTTTGTCGTTCTAAAACCAACCAACTTTGGAAAAATATCTTCTGATACAGCTGAATGGAGAATGGATAGAGCTTTAAAATTCTTCATGGAGCCCTATTTTGACAAATTTGTGTTAATGTAGGATTTTCAGGTAAAGGCACTCGAACATAATTCTTCTCTACAGCAGCCCACAAGTCATAAACAAGCAAATATGATTCCATCCTTACAGCCTAATAATCATAATTTTCTCCTATGAATACTAGTAGTACAGGTAAATTCATATTCATGGTCATTTTTTGTCAACTTGATGATGTTTAATCAAAGAACAAGCTAGCTTAACTCCTCACAGTCTACAAGAACAACAACTCTGATACCATTATTGATATTAGTTAATTAAATTTATGAAAAATAGAAGAATATAGAAGAAAATGAAGAGGAAAAATTACAGAAAAATATGAGTCTTCTGGTGCGAGGAAAATGTTTCGTAACATACATTTTTCCATTAATTTTATACATATATATATGCAAAATGGAAGAAAGAGTTTACAAACTTCAACTAATCCTACCAACTCTGATATATATCATAATTTAAGCAGAAAGACATAGAGCTGAACAAAAATGTAGAGTTCTATTCCTATTTGACAGTTGTTATCAAAAGCTATCAATACCAGAAGGAAACAGTAAACATAAAATCTGGAGCTGAAATGACAAAAAAAAAAACAACTCCTTGTTCCATGGAAAACTCAATCTTCAATAAATATAAATTGCGGGTAGAGTTAAAATGGTATATTCACCAATGAAAATTATCAATTTTATGTAAATTTAAATAGATGGGATCAGAAAAAAGGCCATATACATACCTTGAGGATTGCTTTAATATGACTTCTAGAAAGAGTTACAGAGCTTTATTATTTTTGCAGCTTCTCTATCTTGAAGAGCGCATCAACTATGTCCTCTTTCCCTTCTTCTACCTTTTTTCTCTCATGCTTCTCGATTATTTCTTGTAGAAAAACATCCATTTCCTATACACTCTTCTGGAGCCTACTATGTAGCCCCGTGAGCCTATCAATGATCCATCCAACACAAGGAAAGAAATTAGAAGCAGAAAAGATTCCCAGAAGCGATATCACCTCATTGAGCTTCTCTTGAAACACGCCGCTTTCGTATTTATTCTCCTCAAAGCTATCTCCAAATGTGACCCTCTAGAGCACATTCGTTGAGGGAAAACAACTTCTCTTTTATATCCACAAGGGAGTTAGAAATAGCAGATTGAGAGAGAGATTGAATGAGTAAAGCAACCTCTTCCTCTCTGATGAACTGAAATGACTGAACTCTTTTGTTGTTGAAAAACTAGTGAATGCTAATCTTGCGCATCTCCTTCAAGTATTCGTTGTAAAGAGCAAAAGCTATATCGAGAAAATTGTAAGAGAAACTGCCTGTAGCTAGCAATTTGGGTCGGCTACAAGCCTTGGTGTCGTGATCTATGAGAATCTACCTTGCTAATTCGAAGAGAAGACGACGACAAAGGGTACATTTCCAAGCTTCAATAGTATTACAGGCACGATTCCATTTCTTAGTAACAAGATTCCATATCTTTCATCTTTGGATGTGACGGTGATACCATGATCCAATAATTAATACATATTAATTTTTAATAATGTGTTATTTATACATTAATAATAATATAATTAATTTTTTTAATAAAATATGTTCGAGATATATTATTAAACGTAAATCTATATTATTAAATGTTGGAAGTAACAAATAGTTGGTTCATATTTTATTATTTAACTTAGTAAATTATTTCCATTGTTCTAGAAATTGAGAGGATTCGGATTTGAGATGTCATGGGTATCTTATTAGATTTTGACATCTAAACCGTATGCAAATTACCAATTTAATATTAAATTTTGGTCCAAATTTTATAGATTTTTTTACTACAAGATACCCACCCTAATTTTCATATATATTTTTTTAACATTAACATTGTAAAAGAAGAATAAATAATTTGAGGTTTGTTTAGGGAGAAAAAAAAAACAGCTTATGGTTTATGGTTTATGATTTAAGGAAAAAATTACAACGAAGGGCAAAATCAAAATTCTAATCTTATTTAAATAAATAGAATAAAAAAATTGGATAAACTATATTAGTTAGTGATAATAATAAGCCACAGTCACATATAGCAGGAGAAAAAAAGGAAAATATTGAAACTCATATTTTCATCAATATTTGATAATTGGTCTTTTATTTATCTACTTTTAAAAAAAAATGTACGTATTAATGGATAGAGAATTTACATATAATTGTTTTTTAGCTGAATAAATTTTTGGGTAAAATTTAAATGGTATAAAAATATTTTAATACTAAAAATAATTAAAAATTAAAAATTAAAAATTATATTAAAAATTAATGTACTCATTTTCATCGACAAATAAATAGATTTGGGTAAATGAAAAATTCTTATAAAGCATTCTGCCATGACTTATTTAAAGCCACTACTTTCAGCATTATTTATTTATTTATTTATTATTATTTTTCTACCCAAAGAGAATTGCTGGTATACCCAAATATTTTGAATGTAAATCCACCATATTAACTCAAATAGACTAATAATAAAACTGTACTTCCACTGATTTTTTTTTTTTTTAGAAACACTATCATAGGGCTTGCTTATCATTATCAAAATAAAAGTTTATATGCACTGATTGTATATGGTATACATACCTTGATATCATTTGATTAATATACTTCTTATATTTTTTTATTCCAAAAAAAAAAACTATTCGATCGATATTTACAATATCATATGAAGATATATTCTAAAAATTCTCACATTCTTATCATTCTATAATTGAAACAACAGAAAATATAAATCCTGAAATTATTATAGAGACTATTCAAGAACATGAAAAACAATTGATCATTTAATAGTGATATAATTAGTTGATGAATCTACAATCTAACTAGAAGATATATGCAAAAATATACGTACAATCTTTTAGGCATAAATATATATATGGTTAAGTTTAAGGCTAAAAAAATTAAAATTAAAAGTAAAAACTATAATTTCCTAAACATATATAACATTACTTTAAAAGTAATATTTTCATCTAAAATGACAAAATTATGACATTTGAATTGCAATAAAACCAAATTAACATTTAATGCCGAAAAGCTCACAAATTAATGAAATTTCGATCCAAGGAATTAAGCGAATGGGAAAAGCTCACAAATTAATTCTACAGTGCAGACCATTGAGAACAAATATATGTTTTGAGAAGATCAGACATGGGAAACAGGAACACGCACAAGATTGGTCTTCTTCGGAACAGTGATGCCAGGCGCTTCGTCCACGTTGATATCTTCCTTTCTCAACCCTTCTGGTAATTTCCAATCAAAATGATCTGAAAGATTTGCAAGTGCAAGCCGCACCATTTTGTATGCCAGGTTGATACCTGGACAGCCTCTGCGTCCTCCACCGAATAGTAAAAACTCAAAGTGCTGGCCTTTGAAATCTCTCTGGCAAATACTCTTATGGGTCCTTCCAAAACTTGGGATCACGTCCGGTGGCCCACACGTTAATATGGATTCCGGTCTTTGGGTATGTCTTGTAACCGTTGACCTCAAACTGGGACATGACCTCCCTTGGAACTAGAAGTGGAGCTGGTGGGTGAAGTCTCCAGGTCTCTTTCACCACCATGTTCAGGTATTCAAGTTTTTCAATATCGTCTTCTTTGGCTTTTCCTTTGTTTCCGATGACACCTTTAATCTCAGCTTGTACTTTCTTCATCACTCTTGGGTTCCTCATAAGCTCTGTTAATGCCCATACAATGGTGATTCGCGATGTATCAATTCCACCCACATATACATCCTGACACATGTACATTAAATGTTAATGCATGCAGCAGCCAGACTATATAAACTCATGTATTTTTATTATTAATGGACATTAATTATAACGTTGTTTAAACTAAGGAGATGGAATCAGACAAAGGGTATATCTACCATGAGGATTGCTTTGATATGAGTTCTGGTGAGAGTAACAGAGCCTTGTTCTTCTGCTGCTTCTCTAACTTTTACAGTACATCAATGAGATCCTCCTTCCCTTCTTCTACCTTATTTCCTTCATACTAATCAATTGTCTCTTGCAGAAAATTATCCAGTGCTTGTGCACTCTTCTGGAGCCGACCATAAAGACCTGTGAGCCTATCAACAATCCATCCAACATAGGGAAAGAAATCAGAAGCAGCGAAGGATCCCATAATCGATGTCATTTCGCTGAACTTCCTCTGAAACGTGCTCGCATTTATTCTTCTCAAAGTTGCCTCCAAACGCAACCCTCCAGATCACATTCGCTTTCAGGAAAAACAGCTTCTCGGTTAAATCCACAGGTGACTTGGAAGCAGCGGATTGAGAGATTGATTGAACGAGTGAAGCAATCTCTTCCTCTCTGATGTACCTAAATGACTGGACTCTACTGTTGCTGAAAAGCTCATGAACGCTAATCTTGCGGACCTCCTTCCAGTATTCGCCAAAAGGAGTAAAACCTATATCGAGATAATCGTATGAGAAAATGCCTGTGGCTAACAATTTAGGTCGGCCGCAAGTCTCGAAATCGTGAACTTTGAGAATCTGTCTAGGAGTTTCGGCTGAGGAAATGACGACTAAAGATACATTTCCTAGCTTCCATCGGACTACAGGGCCGTATTTCTTCGACATTTGCCACAGAGATTGATGAAGAAGTCCGCCAAGTTGGCGCATAGAACCAGTGAGGGGCAGCCCTGGACGACCTGGAGGATCCTGCTTCTTTGATTCCATCACTTTCTTCATCACTACCAGCAGAACCGAACCATTTAAACTATGCCCTATGTTGAGTTTGTTTTCTGACCAACGAGCACTTGTGTTCAAGAAAATGAGGAGAGCACCTAGGGGTCTGGTAATTGGGATAGATTTAAGCATGCCTAGGGCTTTTTTACACATGATGAAATAGATTTAAAATTCTTTTAATGAAATTAGAATCTCTAGTGATATGTATTGGTTCAACAAATTTATATTAAATTAAATTAAATTAAATAAAAATTTATAAATAAATTTCAACAATTTTTTTGTAATATTTATTCTAGAAATGTCTTCACTTAGTAGGATGCAGCCAAAGCTTAGAGTATCTCATCACATTTGCAAAAAGAAAGCTTATCATAATTTTTGTGCATGTTGATTTTTGTTATTTTATTCTTTTGACGAATAATTATTCATTTATATTGTCTTTGGTGTTAGAGAATTTTAAATTTGAGATTCGATTGATATCTCATTATATTTTAAGGATGGAATTATATATAGAGTGATTGAGAAGTAATATATATTCATATATAAAAGTTTACATTGACAAAAAAGGACTCGGTTCATCATAAGCTCTAGTGTACCTAAGTAAACCATGGGCTTAAAGATTATGACCTGAGTCATCATAAAACCAATGTAAATGTAAATGAGCTATTATTGGGTTGAGTTATTGCACATAAAAAGATGGATAATTTAAGAGCTCGAGCCCATCATGCATATACCTATCCATGTTTTAGAGGCATGAGACAACTCTAATTCTTTCATTTTCACAAACAGATCTCCAAAACCCTCAATAATGGTTGTTAATATAAAAGGTTTTGATGAATGCACAGGTGCATGTAGGGCGTCGTGGTGTTGAAGGACTAAACCAAAAAGGGCTCTTTGTAGTTTTATAACATTTCGACAAGTAATTTCCTTTTTTGGGTACCCCCATACATTCTTGAAAATTGTGTGACACTTGATGAGTCTTTGATATATTGAATTGGTAGAGATAGGTGGTTTTGACTAGTTGAATGCATTTGTGATGATTGATTTGCAAATTAATATGCATACTCTGATTTCTCTAGAGTAGAGATGGTCAATCACAAAGAATACATAATGAAGTATTTGTTCTGCTTGTTGTGCATACTTAGTGAGATTTGTACATTTAAATAACAAGTAGTAATGTGATCCATTCCTCGACCACAGAGAATAGTAGATGATGTGCTATATTTTTATCATAATTTTAATACATTTTTTACTTAATTTTATAATAAATTTGAATGAAATTTGAGTTCATAATTAATTTATAAGCTAATTTTTTTTAAGCAAGCTACATCGTTGAAGAAAAGAAAAAAAGAAGAAGTCCAACATGCTCATCTTATGAAACTAGACCTGTGACATCTCAAGTGCTAATTAAGGCAAATGGGTGTCAGATATAGATTCAGAATAACGAGTATATGATAATATTTATGTAGCATAATCAAACCTTAACAAAGCTCTTACAGATATATACATATATATATATATATTGTTCCAAATACATACATCACTGATGCCAGAAATGGCTACAAAATACAAAACATAAGGGCTACTTCTTTTACTATGCTACTAGAATTTATCAGAGTACGAAAACAAACATACACTTAGACTTGTGGACCCTAGGATCCTCATAGACTTCCAAGGGTATATCTGCCTACAGTTCCTTATCTGGAGAGGGGAGATAAAAAGAGTGAGTTTTATATACTCAGTAAAAAAAATAATATTAAATTAATATCATAAGATTTTAAAAGTTTATTATTTTTTCTTACCGTTCAGCTTCCTCGTTCACCTAACTCATCATTAGAAAAAATATTTATTTGAATATCAAAATAGTACGTCAGCACAGAAAATCAAATATACATATATCATGCCAAAAAATAAAAAAAATCAAATAAATCATGAAACACAGATTTTTTGTGTCATACTTCGCAAAATCATTACAAACTTTCATCTCTGATGGTAAATACAGATACAGATTTCCAACTACCCAAGTAGAATGACAAGATCAGATACAGATATGGCAATTTGCTTAGGCCCACTTCCGGTTGGCCAAACTATGGTACGATCTATGACCACGACTATACCAACTATAGTGGTCCTAATATATTAGTTTATAATCACAACATTATTTAGCCACGGGTGACCCCTATAGATAGTGTGATACCACTCTCGTCAGAGGGCACACCGTCATCCATTAGGAGCGGTCTTCTTACGTCTTTCTAGACCAGATAGGGGAGGGAAAAACAGATACTCTGAAGGGCAAGGGGAACAGATATCCTTCAGAGATAAAAAGTCTAACGAGACACTTGATGCAATATGTATGTCAATACAGATACACTTCAGACCATATAGGCTTCATTTCACTTTTTTTTTTCTTTTATTTTACTTTTATTATCACGGATCACATATTATGTTTATTATATATAAATTCATCAAGTGTCAGTAAATCACACAACATGCTTGAAAATTAAAATAATTCGACTCATTTGAACACAGAAGCATACAAAACAGATAAAATAACAACCACATTAATTTACTTGTCTAATAATACTCCTTAAAATATTGAAAGTAATACTAAATTCCTCACAAAAACCTTGATGTTTTCTTCTTTACCGTTTTTCCTTTCCTTCTCTTCTTTTATCACTAATTTACTCTCTCTCTCTCTCTCTAAACTTTCAAAAAATAGAACAAATAGAGGTGTGGAGAAAAAGGGAAGGGGGATGATAATTTATAGAATTTCAGAACCATTAGATTCGCACCAGGTGGCGAAATCTGATGAAGAGAGAGGAGAAAAAGATTCTTGGCAAGAAAAACGGAGGAGAAAATTTTCCTCCACCGGCGGCTGCGGCACAATGCCTAAGGCGGCGTGGCACCCAAGGCAACAGTGGAGCACTGTCTGAGGTGTTAGAGCCCGGCTAGCGCGCTACGAGTTAGCCTGCGTGCATGCAGGGCCTTGGCGCACTGGGCGTCGCTCGCGCAGGCCTACTGCATGCAGGCCCCAGGCTCAGAGGGCCTGTCCGTGTAGGCCTGCTGCACGGACAATGTGCACACAGTATGCGACACCAGTCCATGCGCGAAGTGACGCGTGGATAACCCACTTGCTTGCGACAAGATGCGCGTGCAGATCTTGACCCTGCGCTGTGCACGTGGAGGGGACGTGTACGCTGTGCGCACATTCTGTGCACGCTTGTGTGTGGAGGGACGTGCGTGTTGTGCGCATGTCTCGTGCGTGCTAGTGTGCGGGTGGGACGTGTGCCTTGTGCGCATGCCCAGCATCCGTGCGGGCAACCATTTCTCACAAGATTTTTCCCGCTAGTAGGTTTTCTCTTGTTTCGCCGTTTTTTGATTTTTTTCTAATTTTTTTTTGAAATAAAATAAAATAATTTAGAATAATTTAAAATAAAATAATAATAAAATAAAAATATATTAAAATCATGGATCTCAAAAACAGAGTAAATTAATTAAATTTAAGGTGGACAAAAATCCGAATGAAGAGAGTTTCTAAATCATTTTTAGCACAGTGATAGTCGGGGTGTTGCAAGACCCATAAAAAAAGAAATTGTAAGAAGAAAAGTAATAAATAGTGTAAGTTTACCACCTTGGTTGTAGTAGCAAAGAGATAAGGTTAAACAAAGCATATTTTATTAATTAATAATACAAATTTAGATAGAGAACTTATGTGTTGAAATTATACAAATTTTGTTGATAGGTGTAAGAGCTAATAGTTTATTTTTACTTTACAACATCACTTTTAAATTTTTAATTGACCAAAAACTACAAGAAATAAATAAAATTTCAATACTATCAAGCAGAACATATGAATGTGGTGGAAAAATAAGCTCTTTAAGTGTTTTTTTTTTTCAGTCTTTTACTTGAGGATAAATAAAAATTTAAGTTTAAAGGTATTTGATGTGTTACATTTTTATCATAATTTTGATACCCTTATTACTTAAATTTATAATAAATTTAAATGAATTTTGAGTTCACAATTAGCTTATGAGCTAAATTTTTTTATGCAGGTGCATTGTTGAAGAGAAAAGAAGAAAAGATGAAAAAGTCCAATAGGCCCAGCTCAAGAAACCACACCCAGATCTATACGTAAACCCAACCCAAAAACAATCAAAATGATTTCTTTTTGAAGCTTGAATTATAGGTTTGTAATATTTTCCGCATGGGAACATATAAAACAATTCAATTTAATTTATTTGTTTTTAAAAAATTATTATACCTGTTAAAGATTAAATATAACATATATCTAATAATGAGTTCTCAAATTAAAATTTTTTGAAAATACAAAAATTTTAATCCACATGAAAACTGACATTTACTAATCAACTATTTCATTATTAGAATATACAAATAAATTAAATAATATTTATGTTAAAGTTTTTTCACAAAATTTTAACATAACTAAAAGAAAAATTCCCTCATTCTTTTCTTAATTTTTAGTGTGCGGCTCACCCCTTGCTTTTTCAGCACCCACATTATATATATCATATAAATATATATATGTTTTGGCACCCCAATAATATATATATATATATGTACATCTCATATATGTACATATATATACATATATTTCAACAACCCAATTATATATATGTATATGTCAGCTGTCTCTTTATAAGTGTATAAAGTTTTTTTAATAAAATATTTTATAAATCATTCCTATTCTAAATTATTTTACAATAATCTTTCATTATTATAAATAGACACACATATTATATTATTCCATTAATAATATAATAATAAAAAAATATAAATATTAATTTTTTATTTCTAAAATACAAAAATTTAATTTATCTCCAATACTAATTATATTATCTGTACTAGTAAAAAATATAGTATTATTCTATGTAGATAAAAAAAAATTATTTATTTAATTAAATTAAATTCTCTAATTTAATTATCAAATAATTGAAATAATTAATCTATTTAGTAAAAATCAGAATACTCATTAGTGTGCACATTTGTTTAATACTAAACCGATAACAAATTAGTCAAATCAATTTATTAATCAAGATTGGTCATTAACAATATTTCTTAACGACTGGATAACATAAAGTGTACAATTAGTCTTAAGAATCTGTTAAAGAACAATGTAATATTTTTTTCTATTACTATTGCTCCGGATTAACCATAGGATATAGTTTAGCTGTCAAATCTTAATAGTTAACCAACTATATTTTGTGTCAATTATAATTGACTAATTAATGACATAAGAAACTCTTTTATGCTTTCATTCAACTGTCCTGATTAAGATCTTAATATAGTCATTATAATAAATGATAACATAAAGCTTAAATTTATTATTAAAGTTGACAGATTTTATCTTGATTAATAATTAATTCTATAAGTATTTAATCATATTCAATATTCTTTTAACTATAGTTCTACGACTATAAGTGTTAAGAGTCAAAGTACGATAAATGACTTATTAATTAGTATAATGATTTCAGGTCAAATCTTATATATCATTATTTTAAAAGGATATCACATTGACAGTTTAAGATAATATTAACCATTAAGAATTTTCAATTGGGCCGATTCAATAATCATATATTCATATGCATCATTTTTATATATGATTTAGTTAATGAGATCAATTAATTTTTTTCTTACATATTGGTCTTATTGTATCATTAATGTCTTATTTTGAGGATCTAACAACTAAGAACATTTTAAATTAAATCATAAAAATTTTTACTCTTATTATTAAGATCTTTATCTTGATGTAAAGTCTGTAAATTTAATTAAAGACTTTATTATATAAATTAAATAACAAGATAATAAATATGATAACAAAAATATTATTGTAATATATTAAAATAAATTATTACATAAAAATGTATTCAATATATTACTGAATAGTTAGATCTTGGGCATAATAATTATATCCCTAATAGGAAGTAAATATCAAAATAGTGTCGTTTTGAGGAAAGAGAAAAATGTAATATCCAGCTGGGTACATGTTGGGTACAAATAATAATAATAGTAGTAATAAATATATAATTAATTATAAATGGAAAAAAGGAAATAAAAAAAGAAAAGCCCAAAGGTGTGTATGCCTCTAGGAGCATAAGGAAACTAGGTGGCAAATATATATGTATATATATTGTGAGTATATATATAATTAAATAAAAAGAAAAAGAAGAGAAATAAAGAAAGGGAGAGCGAGGAGAGAGAGAGAGATGCAACTGTGAGAAAAGAGAAATGGTTAAGTGGTGTCGACAACCAAGAAAGAAGGGTTGCGTGGTGTTGTGCAACGCTACAGCTGAAAGAGAAAGAAAGAGGAGAAAGGTCATGCGATTTGTGCGATGCAGTGACACGCAACCAGAAGAAGGAGAAAAAGCAAGAAAAGAGTCATGGTCAAGTAGAGAGAGGAAAAAGAAAAAGAGAGAGAGAGAGAGAGAGAGAGAGAGAGAGAGAGAGAGAGAGAGAGAGAGAGAGAGAGAGAGGAAAAAGAATAAGAAGATAAAGAAGAAGAAGAAGAAGGAAAAAAGAAAGAGAAAAAAAGAAGAAAAAGAAAGAAGGAAAAAGGAAGAAAAAAAAGAAGCTGCAGGAAAGGAGTAAGAAGAAGAAGAAAGGAAAAAAGAAGAAGAAAAGAAAAAAAAATAAAGAAAAGAAAAGAAAAGAAAAGAAAAGGGGAAGAAAAAATGACGTGAGATGACCAAATCTGATGTTGGTCCGCCGTATATGGCAACGCGCACTGATTCCAGCATCAGTGCATGGCATTTTCGGTGACACGCGTGTGGTAGTGCGTGGTGATGCTAGTGATCGACACCATATGTCCTAAGGTAAATTCCATTCATCATTTCAGGTTATATAATTTTTAAAATTATTCCTAATTTAATGTGTATTATATGTTATAGATGAGAAAAATTATCCAAATGATATCCAGATTTCTAAGAGGATTGTAGATTGAATCAGAAAGGATTCCCAAATTTTTTCTGATCATACTGTCGGTAAGAATTATTTGTATTCCGTATGGAGAATAAATTATATATTTATGTAAATGTGTATATATATAGCGTAATATGTGTGAATATTTAAATATATGTATAATGTAATATAAATATAATTAGTATATCTAATTTGTATTTGTGTGTGTTTATATAGTATATATATATACATTATAACTTATGTATGTGTATATATATAAAAATATACGAATGAGATATGAATTGATAAGAATATAACTGATAAAAACAAATATGTGAATAATTATATATATAGTATTGTTTGTGTAATTGTATATGCGTGTTTAAGTATAGATATGTGTGTGTATGTATTAGTAGAGTTTGTATGTATGTGATTATATATATTCTGTGTGAGACATATAGGGAGGATACATATCTATATTATAATATATGCATGTGTATATTAATATGTGTGTACACATGTTATGCGGATGAATGTATAATCCGTATGTATGTAACAATATATGTTTTTGTGTTTAATTGTGTGTAAAAATTAAGATAATTGCATTTGTGTTAGATTATTTGCAAGAATTAGGAATCTTAAGTTAATATAGATTTTAGATGTTTAAATAAAAAATTGAATAAGTTGAAAAAATCTAGAAAACAAACACCAAAGAAATAGAGAAGTATAAGTTAGTTAAAGAAATAGATTGAATAAGCCATAATAAAGTAAATTTAGAAGTAAAGTGTGTATCAAGTAGATAGAAGAATGACAGAAACTCTTGATGATAGAATAAGAAAACTGTGAATAATTAATAAGACACTTTATTTGTTAGTCGTGAATTGAGAAGGGGAGGTGTGTGTGGCTGAAGTTCAACAGGTATGATGAACCTGCACATAGATAGCTATGTGAAACCTAGTTCAGATGTGGATAGGTATTTATGAACGTATGGATCAACTAGCAAACGTACCTATTATGGCCAATGTGAGATTTGTGTATATGTTATCCGTGTGCGGGCGGGGGGGGATCCATTTCGCCTCTCCTCGATAGCGATATAATGAGCATCGCGTGATGGTAGCCTAAAATAAGTTCTAAAAGACTAAATAATGTGAAATTATAAATTCGAGTGGTGTGATATATGTGGGTGAGAAATTCGAATGAAATCCAAGTGGAGAGATTTATGTGTGTGAGCAAATCCATCTCGTTTTGAAAAAAATGTGAATCCATGTGTATGTGTGTGCAAACTGTATATGTAAGGCGTATGTAAGAGCAATAAGCAAAAGAATGGAATTGAAAATATGTTTCGGAAGAGAGAATTGAGAATGTTAAGTGTGAAGTGAGAAAATAAAAGTGTGATTTGAAATGAAAACAAGAGTTAGATCAGAGGAGTAAGGATCAGAATATGTTTCGTGTGATGATTTGTTTTATTGTGTTTTTTATTTTGATGATTTATTTGATATTTTATTCATTATAAACATTATTATATTTTATATATTATTTGAATGTATGTATGTAGGTCTCCGTTATAGAATCTTTTTTCTTACTGAGCTCGTGAAGCTCATCCCAATTCACCATCCACCCAGATTAGAGGAGATGAGAAACAAGTCAAATATCAATAGAAAACGGTGAAGAAAATTATTTATAAATTAATTTAGATACCTCAATTATTTGTAAACAAATAATTATACTATCACAAAAAATGTATATTAAAGTGTAGTTCTGCTGCATTTTTGATATTTATCTATTCCACTTGTTGGAAATGTTATGCAAATGTCCGTACTTACCGACATTGGGATTGTAGCTGTTACAAAAAAAATACAAAAAAAAAAAAAAAGAGGAAGAGGCATGTTTGTCTCTAAAATAGAAATATGAATAGGCATATACACCTCTAAATGCCAGAAAGGTCATGAAAGATAAGAAGAAGAGACTTGCATGTGACAGAAAAAAAAAAAGATAAAAAGATGAGGAAGAAGAGGCGTAAATATTCTACTTGCTTCTATCTATAAAAGTAGATAGAAGTGAACACGACCCAAAAACAATCTGGTGGAAGACAGACTGGTGAAAAAAACTCTGCACGAGCAGAAGGTAAAGCTTGATAGAGAGCTTGAGCAAAAGCAATAAAAAAAATATATGAGAGCAAAACCAAAAGTGTCGTGTTTAGAAAGAGAAGGCTGAAGTGGCTAAGCGAAGAGTTTGGTAAGGGAGATAAGCTGAGAAAAAAATAATCAAGTAATATATTTGTTTAGTTTTCAATTAGCATCTTTTTGGATAGAAATTTTCAAAATTTTTTAATGAAACTCGAATGCTAGTGTTTGAAATTTTTCATAAATTTATTTATTATTATTATATGATTTTACTTCTCTAAATTATAATTTTTGTTACTCAAACCATCATGTGTGGCTAAATTTTCTTTGCTAGAGTAATTGATGTAGTCTGAATAAAAAATACATTAGTGGTTTGATTTTTAACTTTCTTCTTATTACAATTTAACAGTATTGAATTTAGTTCGGATATAAAAATTGACCAACTCACGGCTTTATTTGTGATTGATAATTTTAGCATAATAAGAGTGAAATTTCATTACAGATATATGTTGTTAAGCATTAATGATGTGAGCATGGACATGGATCATAAAGAGAATGCCCTATCCAAAGAAAGATAAAAATAAGCCCAACCAATTAACTCAAGGGCATAATGGTCTCATCCACTTGCTTCAAGCACATGATAGAAAGGGGTAAGAAAAGGGAGCAATCAGCCAAGAAAAAGGGAAAGACTGTACCTATTCTAGTTAGAAATTTAGATTTTAATTTTAATTAATTTCCTATATAATTATAATTTTAAGTTAGGAGATTTTTATTTTCTTTTTTATTCACATGACCTATCCTATAAATAGACCATCAAGTTTTCATTGTAAGCATTCAAAAATTTCTCAATAATATTAAGAGTGTTTTTTTTTTCAAGAGAGGTTCTTCTGCTATCTTGTTGAGTAAGGAGTAGATCTACTTATCAAGGTATAACCTTGTGGCGTTTTTCTATTCTATTTATTTCATTGCCAGTGATCTTAGTTTCTATCGTTCTTGATGGGGGATTAAGTAAGAAGGATTTCTATTTGGATCAATTCCTTTGATGCCTTTAAATAAAATTGTGCAATTTCCTGATCACATTAGTTAATATTGAGTTCTGCATCAATTAATAGAGACTTGAACGTGAGTAATATAGTCAACTTAATGTAGAAAAATCAAATTATCAAAGATTTTGTTGAATTAAATTAATAATTGGTATAAAATGTTAGTAATCCTTAATTGATAAACCTAAGAATAGTGGAAGGAAAACCAATATATATTAGGATAATTTGACCATTGCAAATTGCTTAAATTGATTGCAAAATTAAAACTCAAGTATAACCAAGATTTAGGTAAAATCAATTACTTTGGTGGTTTATTTTGATAAATTTATTCACTTTTTTGCTTTTGCTTTAATTTTATTACCTTCTTTTAACTTTTGTATTTAAGACTTTAATTTCAATTTCTAGATGATAATAGGGTCTTCAATAATTTTGTTATTTGATACACAATCTCTCTAGGATAATACTCTTCTTATTACTGTATTACTTTAACAATTTCATGCACTTACAAATTCGTCTATCAGAAGATCATCGAGCTTGAGGACCCATGAAGAGACGTACCATAGGATCCGATTGTAGATGATATACATTATTTACTCCTTGTTGTCTATAGATTCTACATGAAGATGAATCAAAATTAATACGAAAAAAACTTGAGTAGTGTCTCATATAAGATGCATCACCATTGAAAACTTTATCAAGGTAAGATGTGAGAAGACTAAAGTAATTTTTAAATACTAGAGAGATTAGGTGAGAGAATAACACAATGGCCTTAGTGTGTATTTTGCATTGAGAGTGAACCTCCACTGCCATGAAGGAGATGAATTAGGGTTAATGTGGATGGGTATTTTCCTAATTTGAGCAACTATGTGAAAGGGAAATTGTTGGACAAAATTAGTGACTTTGTTGGAACAAGGATTCTTAGGAATGGGAGGGGTTAAAATGAGGCATTATAGGGATTTATGGATTTGTCCAGATACGATATTACCTAAAGACGACATCACTATTACCCACTTTTGAATTGTTAAACTTGGTGGTATGTTATTTAATTCGATTTATTTTTTATATTTTGTTGTAGGACAAGAGATTAGGATGAAATAAAAAAACACATGAAAAGGGGAATAGTTCATGAAAAGAACCATCAGACCAAAAACAAGCCTTGGGCAAGGCTTGGGTTTAGCAATCAGCAAGAGGTCTTGCTCCAGAAAACTTAGTCTTAGGCAAGGTTAAGGGTCGTGTACAACAGCTAACTTAAATGAAAATGCACACTTTTTAAATCTAGAAAAGATCTCCTTCCAATTTAGATCTAGAGTTGAAAATCAAGGAGCAATTATTTTGGAAAGCTAGGGATAAGCCATAAATTAAGGAAAAAGATTAAAATCAACAAAGAAGAAACCCTAGCCCCCTTTTGCTATATAAATCGTGGTTGCCAAACAGAACGATAATCCTTTATCTCTTTTCTTCTCGACATTGCACGTAACAGCTTCTATTGCTTCTACAATTTTTTCTTCTTCATCTTTTTTCTTTGTTTCACTCTTCAAGAACTCATTTGTATTAAAAAGTCTACCATGTGTGGCTGATTTATTTTCTTTTTCTTAGTTGAGATTTAGAGAACTCTAGTGATGTATTTGTGAGATCGAATTGGTTTAATCTATGTTTTATTTAAATCTTGGTATTTATTTATTTATTTGCACCTATACATATTTGCGGTCTTAAAATCGTTTGAACATGGCCTATTGAATGTTAGAGAGACAACAAGCAGTTAACCAAACACCTCAAATCCATAATTGCTTGAGTGGTTTTGAGACTTAGTAGCGATCAGTGTCGTACTGAGGAGGTAAGTAATTTTGTTGATCGATTCACGCAGATGAATCCAACAACTTGAATCAGGTTTTTTTAGTTCTCAAGGCTGTTAACAAGTTAAATCTTGTGGACATTCTCTGGACTATTTGGCAGCAAACAACCAATTAATGAACGTTTCTTAGTTGGTTTAGAAATAAAGAAAGATTGGTTGTCAGAATGTCTCCAGCAATTATAACTAGTTTGTTAACATTCAAATAAAATAAATCCTTACATATATGATACATTACATTATTAGAGATAGCTATTTCGTCGACTATGAATTCTTCTTATAATTTTTTTAGTTTTAACTCACAGTCAAGAGTTCGGTTTATATTACTTTGCTTATTTCCTGTTTCATATTTTGCATTGATGTTGAATCTATAAAAATATCCTTTTATTTGCTTTTTATTCGTTGGTAATTGGTTTCCAATTCCCTGTTAATTCGACCATTCTTTCCACTTATATGGTTCAGTTTTATTTATTAAGTAGGATTTTATTTTTTGTGAATTTGACGCCATCAATTTTGGCACTATTGCGAGAGAATTGAATTTAGCCGATTATTTTTCTTTTTTATGATCGGGTCTAATCGTGAAAAACCTATTCTTTACGATTTAGAAATTAAAAAAAACTACCAAGAGCTCAACAAAACAAACATGTCAACAGAGTACAGTTTTTGAAGAAAATAGCACAATAATCAAAACCAAAGAAGAAACATAACAAATGGAAGAAAAACGCACATTGAGAGAGTTGGCAGCACCGTCTATCAACCAACAGCCCCTTTGCATCACTTTTCCAACCTTGGAAGCTGTATTTGAGCTAAAATTTAGGCTTATTCATTTACTGCTCGAGTTCAAGGATTGAAGAATGAAGACCCACGTAAACATCTCAAGGAATTCCATATTGTGTGCTCAAGCATTAAGCGATAAGGAGTCTCTGAAAAATAGATAAAATTGAGGAGCATATAAAATTAAGGGCATTTCCTTTTTCCTTGGATGACGCAGCCAAAGAATGGATGTTTTACCTATCTCCCGGATCAATCACGACTTCGGCAGAGATGGTTAAAGTCTTTTTAGATCGTTTCTACCCTACTTCTAGAGCGCTAGTATAGGGAGAGAGATATGTGAGATCAAGTAGAGAGATTCAGAAAGCCTCCATGTTTATTGGGAAACATTCAAGTGGTTGTGTGCAAGTTGCCCACAACATGGTATCTCAGAACAATCTCTCATTCACTATCTTTATGAAGCACTGCTGCTCATAGAAAGAAGAATGTTTGATGCAACTAGTGGTGGTACCATAGCAAATAAAATAACTTGAGAATCTAGAAAATTAATAGCAATGATGGTTGTCACTTCGCAGTAATTTGGAAACACACGAGACACACCAAGAAGGGTGAATGAGGTAAATACTTCTCTTGAATCCCAAATTTTTGAACAAACTCATTTGGTGACAAATATGACTGCAGGAAATAACCCTCGAGCAAGGGTTTGTATAAGTTGTGTGCATCCTGGACATCCTACAGACATGTTTCCTACACTTCAAGATGATGACCAACAATAAATTAATGCGATTAGATGATTCTCTAGCCAGCCGCAAAGGAGATATGACCTCTATTCCAACACTTACAACTCGAAATGAAATGATCATCCTAACTTTAGCTATGGAGTAAGACAATAAAATTTCCAATAATATTAGCCAATACCACTTCCACAACAACAACCAACACCTCCAAAATAAGGTACGTCCCTTGAAGAAATTATTAAATCACTTGCTATTAACACCTAACAATTTCAATAAGAAATAAGAGCAAACATTCAAAATTTGGAGACCCAAGTAAGCCAATTATCAATATTTATAGGTAAGCTAGAATCCCAAGGTAAATTGCCATCTCAAACTAAAGTTAATCCAAGGGAAAATATAAGTTCTATCATATTAAGGAGTAGTAAAAGGTTGCTAGAAAATTCTAGTTGAGTAAGCCTTAGGTAAGCCTTAGGGAAAAGAACATAATCAGAAACTATAGTTAAGGGCAAGATAGATGGAACAAAGCCAGACTCTAACCAACCAACATTGTTCATAATCCCTCCACCATCTCTACAAAGATTTGCACAATTAAAGAAAGAAAGAGAAGACAAAGAGATCCAAGAAACTTTTCGTAAAGTTGAGGTAAACATTCCTTTACTCAGTGTAATTAAACAGGTACCTCGATATGCCAAGTTTTTAAAGTAGTTGTGCACCAAAAAGAAAAGGTTGAGTTGCAATGAAAGGGTAAGTGTGGGGAAAAATATTTCAGCTATAATTCAAAGGAAACTACCCCTAAAATGCAAGGACCAAGGTATGTTTGCTATTTCTTACAAGATAGGCACTTTAGAAATAAAGAAAGCTATGTGTGATTTAGGAACATTAATAAATATCATGCCTTTATCTATTTATTCAAGGTTAAATGTTGGTCCATTAAAAAAACATGTTTTATAATTAAGCTAGTTGATAGATATATTATTTATCTGAAGGAGTTCTAGAGGATGTGTTTGTCAAGGTTGATAATCTCATTTTTTCTGTTGATTTTTGTGTTAGATATGAAAGATAATAAATCACCTAACCCCCATAATATTTTGTTCGAAAGACCTTTTTTTACTATCACCTAGACAAAGATAGATGTGTAAGATGGTACACTCACGGTGGAATTTGATGGAGAAATGCCGAAATTTAATGTTTATGATGATATGAATAAGCTAAACATTGTATTTTCTCATGATTTTTATGTGAACAGTTTAAAAATTTTAGAAGAGGATCTTGTTGTTGAAAAGAATCCACAAGATATATTGTTCGAATGGGAGGCATTTAAATCTCAAAAGAGTAATGCATCATGTTTTGACCTTCCTATTTCTGACATAAAACGTCTACATTCTGTTTTGCAGGCACTAAAAATGGCACTCAAACTACTATCTGAACATTTGAAATATGTGTTCTTAAGAGGATATGAGACCCTTTCGGTGATAAGTTCTACTGAAGTAAGTAGGCTATAAAAAGACAAACTGAGTTTAGTGCTTCAAAATTGACAATGTCTAGCCTGGGATGTTAAATAAGGGCGTTAAATGAGAGGCACCTATTTGGTTTTCTTTTATTTTATTTCTAAGATTTTCTAATATTTATTTCTTTTATTTCTTTATTTTTCATTTTTTATCATTTTTTTCTTTATTTTTCTTAACTAGAAGCTTTTCTGATCACTTGCAGCTGTTTAATGGAGGAGGTGCACACAAAATTTCTAAGTTTCAATATGGCATGTTTACATAAGCCTCGCTCGAAGCTTATGCCACAACCACTTAACACCTATCTTATTTATTTTGTCCTAACACCTCAAATAACCAAGTTGCCCACATTACCCTATTCACTTAGTGTTGACACCCACTTCCCTCTCCTACTGAACTGACTTTACACTTCCCTCTCCCTGCTTATAACATCCACTAAACTAAATCTCCTCTACCCAAGCATGGCTGATCTTAAAATATACAGCCGCAACCTGCTGACGAGGTAGAAGAACAAACACAATCACCTTTAACAGAAGCTGAATCACAGGTTGCACAAGAGGAATTAACCCAAGTCAATAGCTCAAGGTGTGAAGGTCACCCCTTGCCCCAAGACCAAATGATGCTTCCCAGTCCACTTTCAAGTCAATTAATCGGGGGAGTTAATCTTTCTCTTCATTATTATTTTTTTTTTAATTTTATTACTCAACCTTTGCATCAAATTAGGGAGAATGTGTAGTTTAAGTGTGGAGGAGAGAGATTCTGCATTCTACATCTTAGGTAGCTAATTTTTCTTTTTACCATATCATTTTATGTATTTAGACGTTGCCTATTTTTTGTCACACCACACATAAGCCTCCAATAATTTTTTTGCTCCAATCTTCATAGCTATCTTTATTATTTCTAAACAATTCGAATGTGATATTTTAAAAATCGAATTGCACTTATAACCATCTTCTAAGAATACAACTTGTTTTTTTATTTTTTTACACCTTGAATACTTATCTTTGATTGTATATTTTTAAGCATGACTTGTTTGGGGATTGCTTATTAAAAAAAATTAATTTTATCTTATTTTTGAGTGAATGTCAATATGTAAAAAGAACTTTACTATAACTTATCTAGATTTGTATGTCTAGAATTCTATGATTCATTTATAGGACTAAGAAAAAGTTTGGATGAATATAACAAATTGGCTAAAATGTGATGGATGAGATGGAGCGTACAACGCACTCACTACCAAAAACAAGTTCAGGATGAAAATGTGAGATAAAAGGTAAAACACACTCATAGTACTTGAAATCGATACTAACTGAAAACTCGGTGCATTAATTACAAATATTTTTCCTTGTGTCAAAAGGTTAGTGATATTTAAAGCAAAAATATTGACTACTAATAGATTTTCTGTTTTTAGCATGAACCAATTGCATGAAATCCTTGTTTTTGGATAGGTTGGTTGGATGTTCTACTAGGTATTGGCTGTTCTTCTCCATGAAACTTTTTATGTGATAAAATAATTTTCCCTCATGTCATATTTGGATAGTAGTTGAAGTGGTTATTCATTGGTGTGGTTCCTTGAAACTCATCCTGCAAACTACTAGTATTGGTTATTTTTGTAATTTGAATGTTGAGATATAACATATGAGTTATGACAAAATGATTAGGATTGGTGAGAGGTGAGAGGTGAGGGGATGATAATTGATGGTGTATGTTATGTGGTGCTTGGGGACAAACACAAGATAAATATAAGGGAGTTTGATAGTGCCTAAAAACAACATCATTATTACCCATTTTTGAGTTATTAAACTTGTTGGCATGCTGTATAATCCGATGTATTTTTTATAATTTGTTGCAGGATAGGATATAAGAACGAAGTAAGGAAAAATAATATGAAAAGGGAAAGAGTTCGTGAAAAGAACCATCAGCCCAAAAACAAGCCTTGGGTAGGACTTGGGTTTAGCAATTAGTAGCAGCTCCTGCCTTAGACAATTTAGCCTTGGGCAAGGCTAAGGGTTGCACACAGCAGCTGGCTTAAATGAAAATGCACGCTTTTTAAATATGGAAAAGATCTTATTTTAGCTAAGATTTGGTGTCGAAAATCAATGAGGAATTATTTTGGAAAGCTAGTGATAAGCCAAAAATCAAGGAAAAAGATCCTAATCAATAAAAAAAAAAAGAAACCCAAGCCCCCTTTTGCTATATAAATCATAGCTACCAAGCAACATGATCATCCTTTATCTCTCTTATTCTCATCGCCACACGCAGCAGCTTATGCTGCTTCTGCAATTTTTTATTTTTCATCTTTCTTTTTTGTTTTACTCTATAAGAACTCATTTGTGTTAAGAAGTCCATCAACAGTGGCTGATTTATTTTTCTTTTCTTAGTCGAGATTTAGCAAACTCCATTTATGTATTTGTGAGATCGAATTAGTTTAATCTATATTTTATTTAAATCATGGTATTTATTTATTTTTCTGCACCTACACATTTTTGCGGTCTTGAACTCGTTTGAACAGGGCTCATTGAATGTTGGAGAGACAGCAAGCAGTTAGTTGAACCCCTCAAACTGGTTGACCAGTGGCATCTAGTAGCGATTAGTGTCGCACTGAGGAGGTAAGTAATTTGGTTGACCAGTACACGTGGATGAATCCGATAACTTGAATTAGGTTCTTTTAGTTCTCAAGGTCGTTGACACGTTAAATCCTGTGGATATTCCCAAGATTGGTTGATAGCGAAGAACCAACTAATAAACCTTTCTTAATTAGTTTAAAAAATAAGGAATTTTTGGTTGTCAGAACATTTCTGACAACTATAACTGGTTTGCTAAAATTTAAATAAAATAAATTGTTACATCTATGATCAATTATGTTACTGGAGCTAGCTATTTCGTCGATTATGAATTCTTCTTATAATTGTTTTAGTTTTAACTTGCAGCCAATAGTTCGATTTATATTACTTTACTTATTTCCTATTTCATATTTTGCATTGATGTTGAATCTATAAAAACTCCCTTTTGTTTGCTTTTTATTTGTTGGTCAAGTAAGAAAATTGGTTTTTAATTCCCTGTGGATTCAACCCTTCTTACCACTACTATAGTATTGTTTTATTATAAAAACCATTTTTTTGTTTGTTTTTTTATTTGTTAGTCAGTAAAGAAAATTAGTTTCCAATTCCTTGTGGATTCAATCCTTCTTACCACTTTTACAGTTCAGTTTTATTGGTTAATTAGGATTTTATTTGTGGTTTATTTAACACTTTTTAGTATTAGTATTAGGTCTTAAGTTCATGATCAATAGGCTCTTTGAACAAAAATTTTCTTTTTTTCCAAAATACCCATCTAGAGTCTAGAATCTTTTGGTTTCAATTTAATATATAATAATATCCTTTCAAATATTGAGCATTTATGAAGGTAGTCCATGGTGTTTGGCATGGTTGAAGGAGGGTTCAAGCAAGTTTGGCAAGTAATGCTAAAGGTAGGTAGGTGTTTAAAGTTAAAACTTCCTAAACTTTTAAAGAAGGTTATAAGACTCCAATCTAAGAATGTGTAGCCATGGGTCTTGCTGATAGGTATGCTCCATCAAAACTTGCAAATAATTTGTGCTAAGTTGTTTATAAATGATGGATGTGAGGTGAATAGTAACATAAAATAAATAGAAAGGCTTGTGAGAACTTATTAGATCATAGTTGCCGTACTAGTATAGGACAAATAAACACTTCTTTAGCCTACAGTTTATTTATCATAAATATAAAGGTCTGTGTGGATTTATTATTGATAAACAGAGAAAATCCTAAGTGTTTAGTGTTTGGTAGAGGTGTTTGAAAGTGTAAGTTATGTATAGTCAACGATGGGTGTTTAGTTCATATTTAAGCTGAAAGTAAATATGAGGCTTATTTTAATAAATGGTTTGGTCATACCATGTATAGTTGAGATGTAAAATGTGTAGAAATTTTTATAGGATAAATCTAGTTGTTATGCCAAATAATAACAAGTCATTTGCAAATAGCATATGAGATATAGAAGGGACTCAGGCACTAATTTGGAGACCTTGGCTCTAGTTTTGAGATTCACTTGTATAATTAATCTAGAAAAGGCATATGTATATAGGATAAAGAGATAGGTTGATAAAGGGTCTCCCTCACAAAGACTTTTCTGAGGTGGGTGACCTTCGATAGGACTGCAATTAACATAAATCTAATAGGTGACCTTCTTATAACTTTGTGATAAGAGTTATGTCACTTTAGGATTATAGAACCTTGGAAATAAAACACTATTCTAATTTATCATATGCGCTACTCATCTTCTCTTTAATAATAAACCTTCCTCTTTCCCCTTTTTTATGCTTCATAGAATTAATATGTTCTTGAGTTATGATAACATTTTTTTAATATGCCTAGTCTCTATTATTTCAAAAAAAAGTACCTAATCTCTATAAAAGTGACATGTTAAGGGGAAATAATATGATCCATGATAGAGGTAAGCTCAGAAGTCATGTAAGATTTAATTAAAAAATTTCTCTTAGCCATACAAGCACTGATATATATTCTTGGACCTTTACCAAGTCATCGTGCCATGTCATCATGGCTCTATGTCACCAATGAAATGGCTAAACTTGGATCATGTCCCTTGAGAAACTATATTTCAAGATAAGCTTTTAATTCCCCAGAAAATATGAATTTAAATTCATATTCTTTTAGTTTTCCTTCAATTCCACATCAGGAGACCATACCTTGGTAAATTACACTAATCTTGGCAATTCAAACTGTCAAGATAGATGATTAGCACCTCAGCCTCAATTTATGCAGACAATCTATAATTGCATGCACGTGAATCTTTCCCGTATGTGCCAACCATATCTCAATATTCACAATTGAACGTGCATGATTCCAACCTATTAAATCATATTTTAACATTTCGAAATGCTGCACGATTTTTATACTACATCATGACTGATGGGTGCAAAATCTACCAAAGATAAAAATTGTATTTTTCAATAACACTATATTGTTGCAATGGTAAATAGAGTCGATTCTATAGGAAACTAAAGATTACCTTTCCTTTTTGTGACCAATTTGAATAAAATTAAACAGGAGATTTTCCTCTTTTAAATGGAAAAGATGTTAAAAGTATTTGTGCTAAACAAGTTTACATTTAAAGAAAATCCGTTAAAAAGAACTATAGATTAATCAATTATGTAAGCATTCCTAGTTGATGAATTAGCTACACACCAATCGTGTAATTTGTAGATTTTTAATCAACAAACTATCACAAATTTTTTGCTGTAATTTTAGAGAGAGAGGGGGCAAGAAAACAGAGTATGTGTATGCGGAGTTCTCTTTTTTCTTATTTCTCTTAAACTGCAGAAATTTTTGGGAGGAAGGAACTAACTTTTATTGATTGATTTGAAGTGATATTTAAACATAGAATTAAATTGGAGTCCTATTCAAAAAACATAATTCGAATTCTAATAAAAAATAAACTTTAAACACATAATTTAAAAACAATCCTAAACTGCATATATGTCGGTTTTCTATATGCATTCTGCCACCTCTCTGTTTGGAGCTTTATTTCAAATAGATTTCTATTATAAATAAAATCCTTACATCGAACACTCCTCCTTAAGGATTTTATTCATCCCTAACATTTTCCTTAGTTCTTCAAATTTTCCTTTCGGCAAGGACTTGTTAAAAATGTCTGCTGCTTGATCTTCTGTTGCACAGTGTACTAGGCTTACTTTTTTCTCCTTTTCTGTTTCCCTTATAGCGTGGAACTTAACCTTTATATGCTTAGTCTTTCCATGCAACACCGGATTTTTTGCAATGGCGATTACTGATTTATTGTCGATGTAGAGGACCGTAGGTTCAATGGAAAGCATCTGTAAATTATCTAGTATTTTTCTTAACCATTGAGCTTGATTTACTGCTGCTGCTGCTGCTATGTATTCAGCTTCGGCGGATGACTGTGCAACAATTTCTTGCTTCTTTGACGACCATGAAAACGCACCAGAACCAAGTGAAAAAACATACCTTGATGTGCTTTTAGCATCCTCCACACATCCTGCCTAGTCACTGTCCGTGTATCCTAGAAGCTCTCATTTTGTGTGAGCTTGAAAATGGATTCCCAGATCAGTGGTTCCTCTTATATATCTTAGGACATGCTTAACTGTTGCCATGTGTGATTGTCTTGGTGAATTCATAAATCAAGATAACAAGCTAGTTGCATAAGTTAGATCTGGTCGAGTGGCAGTTAGGTAGAGTAAACTGCCAATTTTACTCCTGAACTTTTTCTCATTCACCCTTTCTTCTTCTTCAGCTTTTGACAGTTTAATATGTGGTATGAGAGGGGTAGATACGGCTTTGCAATTTTCAAGCTTGAATTTTTTGAGCAATTCCCTCTGCATACTTCTTTTGTGATATAAAGATCCCTTTCTCAGATTTTGCGATCTCCATTCCCAGAAAATAGGTTGCTCTCCTAAGGTTTGACATCTTAAATTCCTGCTCTAGTTATGTTCTGAGTTCCTCCATTCTTTGTTCATAATTTCCAGTGATAAGAATATCATCAACATACAGTGATATGATGACCATTTTTCTATCCTTTAGGTGTTTGACATATAGGGTTGCTTCATTCTTGCTTCTTTTAAACCCACAGTGGAGCAGGTATGCATCAATTTTTCCATACCATGCTCTGGGAGCTTGCTTTAAACCATACAGTGCTTTATGTAATTTATACACATAATCAGCCTTCTCTTCTACTTCAAATCCTATCGGTTGTTGGACAAATATATCCTCTTCCAATTCACCATTTAAAAAGGTAGATTTTACATCAAGGTGTAAGACATGCCAACCTCTTTGTGCTGTCTTAGCAAGCAGAAACCTTATCGTTTCATGTCTTGCTACTGAGGCAAATTTTTCCTAAAATCCACTCCTGACAATTGAGCATAACCTTTCACTACCAGGCGTGCTTTGTACTTATTGATTGAGTCGTCTAGGTTCATTTTGAGCCGGAAGACCCATTTAACTCCGATTACATTTTTACCTTTTGGTTTAGGAACCAGAGACCAAGTGGCATTTTTCTTGATCATGTTCAATTCTTCTTCCACAACTTTTCTACAAACCTCATGTTGAGCAGCTTCTTCAAAAGTTGTTGGCTCTGCAACAACAATGTTGCATTGAGCATAGATGTCATATAAGCTTCTTGTCCTTTTATTTGGTGATTTTTCTGACTCTTGATTATTCATTTCTTCATTTTCTTCTTGAGCTTGTTTTGAAGTAGAACTTATATCATCAGGAATTATCTTTTCATCTTTCCAATCCCAGTGAGATGCTTCATCAATTACTATATCCCTTTTAGTCATAACTTTTTTAGTCTTTGGATTGAAGACCTTGTATCCTTTTGTTTCTGTACTATAACCCAAAAAGATACAAATTTCTGCTTTATCATCCAGCTTCTTCCTTTTCTCTTCTGCTACATAATAATAGTAGATGGAACCAAACACCCGTAGATGCCTTGTAGCCAGCTTCCTTCCACTCCAGCATTCATATGAGGTTTTTCCCTCAACAGCCCAAGAGGGAAGTCGGTTCAACAGGTATACAGAAATGTTCATGGCTTCACATCAAAATTACAGAGGCAGCTGTTTATCCTTGAGTAAGCTTCTTGCCATCTCAACTACAGTTCTGTTCTTTCTTTTTGATACTTTATTTTACTGTGGAGAGTAGGGGGCTGTAAGCTGTTGTTTTATGCCTTCTTTAATACAGAAATATTTGAACTCTGTTAAAGTGAACTCCAGACCATTATCTGACCTCAAACACTTCAGCTTCATTCCACTTTTTACTTCTGTTTCAGTTTTGAACTCCTTGAATTTTTGTAGAGTTTCATTCTTTGTTTTTATGAAATAGATACATGTCATTCTGGAGTGATCATCAATAAAAAGGATGAAATACCTATTATTTCTCAGTGACTCTGTGCTTAGGACCACAGATGTCAGTGTGGATCAATTCAAGCTTGGTATTTGCTCTCCAAGAAGACTTTGAAAGGAAGGGTTGTCTCTGCATCTTCCTAAGTTGGCAGATTTGGCAGATCTAGTTTTCTCCTATGATTTCAGGGAGATCTAGACTCAATTTTAATGAGTTCATCTTCTTGAGGGCTTCAAGATGCACATGTCCAAATCTTCGATGCCATAGAATGGTGTCATTTTGAGTAGCGCACCTTAGTTTTTCTTTAGCTCCTTGCAGCTTCAAGGTGAAGCTTCTGTTGATCATTGGAATGTTTGCAATTTCATATCCACGTGAGTCTTTTATGGAGCATGAATTTTCCTTGAAGACCATGGTGTATCCCCTTCTGATTATTTGGCTCATACTTAACAGATTTTGCCTCAGGCCAGGTACATACAGGACGTCAGGTATGACCCTTTTTCCTTAGTTCGTGGTTACTGCGATGCTTCCTTTTCCTTCTGCTCTTAATGCTTTTCAATCACCTAGAGTTATATTGAGTTTTGTATCCTTGTTAAGATCAAAAAACATTCTTTCGTTTTTGCACATGTGGCTTGTACAACCACTGCCAATTATCCAGTGAGTGTCAACTTCCTCTAATTGCTCACTGAGTGCCATAAACATCTGTTCTTCTCCTTCGATTTTTTCAGTATAATTTACTTCTTGTTGAGACTGATTTTGAGTAGAAGAAGCAGTTGTGTTCCCTTCATATTTTTTCTTCCATCGGTATACTTTTTTAACGTGTCCGCCCTTCTTGCAGTAATTACATTTGATCGGGTTCTTCCCTTTATACCAGCAGTCTTGTTCTAGGTGGTTATTGCGAGCACATATTCTGCAGTTTGGTAATCCCTTTTACTGCTTATTGTTGTGCTTGTTTGAATTTTGTGTTGATCGTGTGACTTGATCATCTTGATTTCTTCTTCCTCCTCTTCGTCTGCCTTGATTCTTACTTCTGCTTTGTGTAGCTACTAGTGCTCCTTTAGTGGAGTTTGCTTCTCTCAAGGCTATCCTGTGCTCCAATGTTTGCAGCTTGCCGAATAGTTCTACAACTGAGAGAGTTTTGAGATAACACGTTTCTTCAATCGCTGAGATTTTTGCCTCGAATCTTGTAGGGTGACTCACCAACATTTTTTCAACTACTCTTCTTTCTTCAAAGTCTTCTTTGAGCAATCTGATATTGTTTACTGTATCAAGTAGTTTTGAGGCATACTCATTTACAGTTTCTGCCTCTGCCATCTTCAGTGTTTTAAATTGCTTTCTCAAATTCAGAACTTTCACCATCTTGATTCTTTCATCACCTTCAAATTCCTCTTTCAACTTGTCCTGTACTTGCTTTGGGTTTCTCAAGTTCATTATTCTGGAGAAGACCGAATATGATATTGCCGCATGCAAACAAGACAGAGCTCGAGGTTTCTTAGAGACATCTTCTTCATACCTCTTTAGTTGGTTTATTATTGCATCATCTTTCAATGATGCTGGTTCTGCATCATCTTCTACGACCTTCCACAGGCTGTGGGCTTGCAGGTATGTTCCCATCTTTATTACCCATACGTGATAATTTTCTCCTGTAAATAGAGGAGGATTTAGTGTGCCAGTTGGGTTTATTGCCATGTTATATTTTGTTTTTTTTTTATTTCTTCTCACAGATCCCTTTAGATCATACAGCTCTGATACCACTTGTAGATTTTTAATCAACACACTATCACAATTTTTTGCTGTAATTTTGAGAGTTTAGAGAGAGAGAGGGCAAGAAAATGGAGTATGTGTATGCGAAGTTCTCTATTTTCTTGTTTCTCTTAAACTGCAGAAATTTTTGGGAGGAAGGAACTACTTTTATTGATTGATTTGAAGTGGTATTTAAATACAGAATTAAATTAGAGTCCTACTCAAAAAACATAATTTGAATTCTAACAAAAAACAAACTTTAAACACAGAATTTAAAAACAATCTTAAACCGCATATATGTCGGTTTTCTATATGAATTCTGCCACCTCTCTGTTTGGAGCTTTATTTCAAATAGATTTCTATTCTAAATGAAGTCCTTACGTCGAACGTAATTGATCATTGATGCAAAAATTAATATTATAAAAAAAATGCAGCAAATCAACTTTAGTTTTAGAAACGTTCAAACAACCAATCATTTCTTAATTTTAAACCAGTCAGAAAACATTCACTAACTAATTCTCATTGATTAAACAACACCAAGAATGTCCCAAAAATTAATTTTTTAATGGCTTTCGAAATAGAAGGACCTAATTCAGGTTTTTGGATTCATCTATGTGAATCGGTTAACCAAATTATTTGTTGCCTCAGTCTGGGACTAATAGCCATTGATACCTCCTTAGCTAAAATAATTACAGATTTGAGCTGCCTTGAATGGCTGTATGTTGTTATGCCACTCGTTCAACGAGCCTTATTTAAATGATTAGTAACACAAATATGTATGTGTGCAGAGAAATAAACAAAAATTTATATTTAAACACCTGACAGTTTTACTAGATGAATTAACTGGGAAAAGAAAAAGTGTCTAGCCACTCATGATGAATTACATACCAAGGTTTCTTTTTGATTAAATGGAAAGAGGAAGAAGGAAAGTGCAGAAAAGTTACAAATGCTGTAACATGTGACACAGGGAAGAAGATGATTTTGTCTGATGTCGGTAGCTTCTTTTATAGCCAAAAGAATTGGGGTTTCCTTTTGGATTCTTCCCAATGATTTCAGCACTTAGTTTGCTTTCAAAAATCATGTTCCCCTTTATTTTTAGTTTTCAATCCCAACTGCACCAGGATGCTCTCTTGTGAATCTCAGGAGAACGCCTTTTGCAAATCAGCAGCTGTACATATTTTAAGCCTTAGTCAAGGTTTAGTCGAGTGTAAATTGGTCCTACCTCCCATTGCCTTGGTGTTGGCTGTGCCCACGGGTAAGTTATATTTTCTCATTTTGTTGAGACGTAAGCCTGGACAAGGCTTACTTGAACGGATCCAGAAGTTATAATTCTACTAATGCCTTAGCCTTACTCGAGGCATGGGTGAAAGGGAACTTGGTTGATTGCAATTAAACCCCTACCACCTTCAAACAAGTCAAGCACCTAAACTATGGAAAAATGTCATGTTTGGTGAATTTCAAGCTCTTTTTATGAATCATACCTTGGTCATTAGTCCCCAAATCTCTTAACTATAATCTTACTTGGAATAAATGGGTATTTCACCATTTATCTATGATCTAAATCTCAATTTCCTTAAGAAAAAAAAAAAGAAGCAATCCATCATTATATTATTCGATCATCAATCAAAAGTCAATATAAAACTATAACTAATATCATTGCTGGTGTGATATATTTGACTTCTAATTTAGTTTCCATGCATGAACAAAGTACATTGAAATTGATTATTACTTTGCTTGTGAATAAATCGCACAAAAATAATTACATGTTCGTATAATCTCCATTAAAGATAATTTTTTTTGACATTTTGATCAAACCTCTATTAAAGCCTATGTTCATCAAATTCTGAGACAATATGTGATTTTGCAGGGATTTTAAGATAAACTCATATATTTGTGTATTATCAAAATTAATTATGCAATTATTAAACATTTATGGTTTTTTCTTCTTTTGTAAACTTGATTGTATATATGCCTATGGATAATGACATCACAAAAATAAAATGATCATCTTCCATTCATAAATGAACAATGATGATTTGAATAAGATGTCGATAAATTTTTTGGTATTACCACTAAAATTTGATTTTATTTAGTTGTAAGACATAATTTTGAATAATTTTAGAATAATTTAGTCGTAAGACTTAATTTGCCTAATAGCATTTTCTACTGGGAGAAGTCAAAAACCCTTTTGAAGATAAAAATCAATATACCAGTATAATCCACTTTAACTCAAACTCAGGATCCTTTAGGTCCAACATATGTAGAAGACAAGGATAATAAGAATTATCATGTTAGGATCTTCAATTAACATGACTCGTTTGTGTTATCAGAATATTTTTAATTCTATTAATTATTGAATATTATATTCAATTAAATATTTTAATTATTAAATTTAATTTAAATAATTTAAATAAATTTTAATTCATTACAATAAAATAATATGTTTTTAAATATTTATAGATGAATAAATTAATATTTTTAATTAAAGTAAATAAATTTAATTTAATTTTGGGACGACTTTTGATGGAGTTTACAATAACATTTGCAATGGCATTTCCAATGGCCTTTAACTTTTGTTATAGACTTTTTATACTCTTCTATTTTTTTTAGTAATATCATTGTGGTAAATTTCTGACAATTTTTAAAATTTTGTTTTTCGTTTCAAGGTACCATTTTTGCAATGGCTTAAAATCAGAAAAGGATTTTGAGGTGGATCTAAATTTTTTCTAATGACAGCTTTTGCAACTATATCTGCTGAAAATTAATAGTGGCTCAAGTTATATAATACTGTCACTGATATTGCCATGACATATGCGACAGTTTTAACAAGTCGATAGTATTTTTACTGTACACTTTGTTCTTGTCTATGAGATGTTGGTTATTGCTAATCCTTCCACCAAATTGGTGATATAGTAGTTCATTAATCTGCAACTTAGTTAGTTAGAAGGTAATAAGCAAAAAATATGTATAAAAGTGCAAGGGATAAATAAATATGTGCAAGTTAAGGCTAAACAAATTAAATTAAAAGAAAATTATAGTGCCTAAAAATGACATCATTATCACTCACTTTTGAGTTGTTAAACTTGATGGTATGCTATCTAATCCGAGTTTTTCTTTATGTTTTATTACGGGACATGATATAAGAATGAAACAAGAAAAAATAGCATGAAAAGAGCAAGAGTTCGTGAAAAAAGTCATCAGCCCAGAAATAAGCCTTGGTCAAACCTTGGGTCCTACAAATAGATAACTTAGCCTTGGGCAAGGTTAAGAGTTGCATACAGTAGCAAATTTAAATTAAAATGTGCGCTTTTTAAACATGAAAAAAAATATCGTTTCAGCCAAGATTTAGGATCGAAAATCAAGAAAAAAATATTATGCAAAGCTTAGGATAAACCAAAAATCAAGTAAAAGGATCATAATCAACAGAAGCAAAAAAACCGTAGGCCCTCTTCTATAAAAGGGGTGGCTACTAAGCAGGTTCATCATCATTATTCTTTCCGATGCCACACAGAGCTTTAGCGACATATTCCACACTCTTTTTTCATCTTTTTCCTCCTTTTTGATTATTAAAAAAATCCTTTTGTATTGAAATCCACCATGAGTGGCTAATTTATTTTTTGTCCTAATTGATAGATCTAGCAAACTCCAATAATATATTTGTGAGATTTAGTCGAATAAATTTGAGTTTTATTTTAGATTTGGTATTTATTTACATCCTACACATATATATATTTGTTGTTTTGAATCTTTTTGAATAGGGCCCGTCATACGAGAAGAAAAACCGGAGGCAGCTAGCCGAACTCTTTAAATTTTTAATTGTTTGAGTTGTTTCGACACCTAGTAGTGATTATGCCACACTAAGAAGGTAGGTCATCTAGTTGACCGGTTCATGCGATGAATTCGGCAACTTAAATCAGGTTCTTCTAACTCTTAAGGTAGTTGACAAATTAAATCATTTATGTAATAGTCGGGTCCGGAATTTGGCCTAGGATTAATTTTAAAATTTTAAAACTATATATAAATATAATTTTAAAATTAATAAATTTTTATTTAATGTAAAATTAGGAAAAAAAATAGGTTGAAGATAAAATTGAAAATAATTTTGAAAAAAATGGGTGAAAATTTGGGTTCGGATGGTATTTTTGAAAGAAAAATAAGAAACTGGGGGTCAAAACATAATTAAAAAAAATTACGCCGCGTAGAACCACCCAGTCAGTACCCCGACGAACTAGAGCACGCCGCATGGTTTGCTTCGGCCACCAGGGATACTAGTAGGCAAATAAAAAAGAAAGATTATTGTTATTGCTCGCGTAAAAATGAGATTGGAATATTATTTGAATTATTGTATCCCTATAGGTTGATTTTAGAAATCTCGTAACAGTAAACATATGCAATAAATGATTTTTTCTTGTGATAAATGAATTTACTTAAATCAAGAGCTCCGCTTGTTATTTTTATGATTTTTACTAACCTTCAGTTTCTGTATCGGTGAGTAGTGTGATATTCTTACGGGCTAGTGTAGCTCACTATTTCATTAACTATTTTAGATAAAAAGGACCAAGATCTAGATCCCGATCAACAAGAGGGTTGTGAATAAGTTCATTACTCGGACTCCCTTAAAAGGCTAGTGAAGGTTGTCCTAAAATACTCAATTATTGAGTTTTTATTTATTTCTTTGATTTTCGTAATTTCTTTTAAAAGAGACATTCTTATAGCCCTATTGGGCATTCTAAATTATTGTGTAAGGAATGTAAACCTTAAACTCTATTATTTTATTTCAGTATTTAATTCGTGACTTTATTTCCTTTTAAGTTCGGGGCCTCTACAATTAGTATCAGAGCTGCGTTCCTCGGAACTGTTCCTGACATACAGACTTAAAAACACCAAATATGAACTATCACCCAACCTTTCATTGTGAAAAAAAGTACAAAGACACGAGGATATGAGGTCCCTTACTGAATAGGGCAGCTCGAGATGGGTTGCTTTGGGAGGATGTCGATCGACTTTTCGAGATTTTAGAGAGACTCATCTCTGCCCAGTAGGCCAAGGAAGAGAGGAGGGAACTGTCTGACTCTCCATCGCTTCTACACTATGAGCCACCCCTATAATGAGAGGATCTAATGCCACCTCGATGTAACCATGCTTCTTTGTCGTATCATTCGACACTGTCACAATATAATTTAGAGCCCCCACCGTATCATCCAGCACTGTTACAGGGCCACCCGATCCCTCTCCAGCAACATCTGGCCCATTTTCTACAGGACTCGGTTTCACCCATGATGGACCTGCTAGAGATTGACACGGGGGACCCTGATGTATTTCTAAAAATGAACTGATTAGCAATGTATCACGCCACTGTGGATTGTTTCTACGAGAAAAATTATATTTAAACCTCCTAACGAACAGTCATTTATAAGTTAATAAAAGTTTTGAATATTATTCCCTCATAGTAATTTTCTTATTACATAGCGTTTTAACTCAGTTGTTTTCTCTAACTAGGCAAACCTAAGAAAGAAATTTATATTATAGAGATCCCGGTAGTCCAGGACTTCCCGAATGTCTTTCCTGATGAACTTTCTAGATTATTAGTGGATAGGGAAGTTGAGTTTACCATAAACCTTCAACCTGGCATGCAGCCTATCTTAATTTTCCCTTACCCTTACCGCATGAGTCATGTAGAGATGAAAGAGTTGAACAAATAGATCAATTAATTATAGGATAGTGGATCCATCCGACACAATGTGTCCCTTTGGGGTGCTAGAGTCACATTTGCAAGGAAGGGGGATGGAATGTTAAGGTTCATATTGACTACAGAGGACTGAACATGGTCACGATCAAGAACAAGTACCCCCTTCCCAGGATCGATGACCTTTTTGATCAGTTGCAGGGTGCCTAGGTCTTCTCCAAAATAGACATGCATTCAGGTTACCATTAGGTAAAGATCAAGACAGAAGACATTTTTAAAACAACTTTCTAAACCAGGTATGGACACTATGAGTTCCTGGTCATACCATTCTGACTAACCAACGCACCATCTATCTTTATGGATTTGATGAACAGGATTTTCAAACAATTTCTGGATCAGTTCGTCATTATAATTATCGATGATATTCTAGTATATTCAAAAAATGGAGAGGAACACATTCACCATCTGACTCAGGTTTTGTAGGTTCTTAGAGAAAAGAAGTTGCATGTAAAATTGAGCAAGTGTGGATTCTGTCTCGAGCAGACTACCTTCCTAGGGCACATTATATCAAGGGATGGAGTGTTAGTGAACCCCGAAAAAGTTAAGGTAGTACTTAGTTAGGAGAAATTGACATTGGTCAAGGAGATTTATAGCTTTCTAGGGATGACAAATTATTTCTGTAAGTTTATGGAAGAATTTTCTACCCTACCTGTTCCTTTGACTCTGCTCACAAAGAAAAACATCAAGTTTGAGTGGAATGAGAACTGTGAAAAGAGCTTTTAGAACTAAAGAAGTGGTTTACTACTGCACCCGTGTTGGCCTTGCCGAGTGGGACAGGTAAATATACAGTTTATAATGATGCCTCCTACCTGGGGTTGGGTTGTGTTCTGATGTAGCATGGGAAGGTCATAACCTATGGGTTCAGACAATTGAAGAGTCATGAGAATAACTGCTCCACACACTACTTAGAACTTACTGTGATTATCCATGCCTTGAAAACTTGGTGCCATTTCTTGTATGGGGAGACTTTTTCAGATCTGTACCAACTATAAGAGCTTGAAACACATATTTATTTAAAAGGATCTCAATATGTGTCAAAGACGATGGATAGAGCTCATCAAGGACTACGATTGCAATATTTTATATCACCCGGTCAAGGACAACGTGGTAGCCGATGCACTCAGCAGAAAAGGTGTAGGTAATTTTGCTCACCTAATGGTTTCAGAATGCAGGGTAATAGGGGTCGTACAATAGGTACGACTTCAGGACCTAAAGAGAGTTACATGTTTGGCCCACCTGACTGTTCAACCTGAGTTAATCTAGGGAATAAAGGAAGTCCAATTCGCCGATTCCATTCTAGCAGCTCTTAGGAAAGATGCAGAATAGAGAATAAATTTAGAATTTTGAATATCTGCCGATGAGTTGCTTAGATTTAAAGACAGGGTGTATGTTTCATGTGATAATGAGCTGAAAAAAGACATCATGACAAAAGCTCATAGCTTAAAGTTTGTTATGCATCCCAGAAGTACTAAGATATATCAAAGTATATGACCTTAATTTTAGTGGAATGGGATGAAAGAAGAGGTGGCCGACCTTGTTTCTAAGTGTCTAATGTGTCAACAGGTCAAGGTAGAGCACCAACGCCCAGGTGGGCTACTTCAGCCATTACTGATTCTAAAGTGAAAGTGGGAACACATCACAATAGATTTCGTGATAGGATTGCTTAGGGGACACTCAGAACATGATGCCATTTGGGCAATTGTTGACTGACTCATCAAGTCTTTCTACTTCTTGGCCATCAAGATGACTAACCCCTTGGACAAGATAACAAAAATGTATATCCGGGAGATAGTCAAGTTATATGGAGTGCTAGTGACAGTAGTATCGGACAGGGACCCTAGGTTCACTTTTCGGTTCTGGTCTAGTTTTCAGCAAGGCATGAGAACGAAACTGTCTTTTAGAACCACATTCCACCCTCAGACAGATGGATAATCAAAAAGGATGATTTGCACACTAAAGGATATGCTTTGAGCTTGTGTTCTTAAGTTTGGGGGCCATTGGGATGATCATTTATCCTTAATAGAGTTCACCTACGATAACAGCTACCAAGCAAGTATCGACATAATTCCGTACGAAGTGCTATATGGCCGCCCATGCAAATCACTGATATGTTGGAAAGAGGTGCGTGATAGAAAATTGTTCGGCCCAGATATTATGGAGGAGGCTACAACCAAAATAGTTAAGATCAGGAAGAACATCCAAACGGCTCAAAGCAGGCAGAAGAGTTATGCGGACACCCATAGGAGGGATTTGGAATTTGAGAAAGGTGATCGAGTAGGTTTGACAAGAGGGAGAAACTAAATCCCCAATTTATTGGGCCATTTGAAATCTTAGATAGAAGTGGTACCGCCGCCTACAGACTGACACTACTCCAGAACTATCCAAGGTCTATAATGTATTTCATGTGTCTATGCTACGCAAGTACAACTCGTACCTCCCTCACATCTTGGCCCACGAGCCCCTTTCACTCTAGAAGGATCTGTCCTATGATGAGGTAGCAATGGGTATTATGGACCGAAAAAGTAGAGTACTCCGTAACCGAGAAATTCTCTTTGTTAAGGTCTTATGGCAGAATCACACACAGAGAGAGGGCACATGGGAGCTAGAATCAGACTTTAGAGCTCAGTATCCCCAACTGTTTGATTGAGTGAGAGAGAGACAAATTTGAGGGACCAAATTTCTTTTAAGGCGGGAGAGTTATAATACTCAGGTTCGGAATTTGGCCCGGGATTAATTTTAAAATTTAAAAAATATATATAAATATAATTTTGACATTAATAAATTTTTTTAATGTGAAATTAGGAAAAAAAATAGATTGAGGATGAAATTAAAAATAATTTTGGGAAAAAAGAATGAAAATTTTGGTATTTTTGAAAGAAAAATAAGAAACTGGGGGTCAAAACATAATTAAAAAATTAGGCCATGTAAGATCACCCAACGAACCAGAGCGCGCTGGTGGCAAGGCACACTGACTCGGTATTACGTGGGAGGCACGTCGGCAATGCGCGTGCCCGAGATCGGATGGCCCGGATGCGTTCCTGCGTACGTGGACGGTTCTGATCCATTCCCTCCTCAGGTGCAATCGGACGATCGAGATCAAATGTGATGAATGGCATAGATTCGTTTCCTCTTTAAATGCGATCGTACGGTCAAGATCAAATCATGATGAACAGTCTAGATTTATTTCTTTTATAAATACGATCGGACAGTCGAGATCAAATGCGATAAATAGTCCAGATTTAAGAGAGACGAGTATAAATATCTCGCATCATACCGAACCCAAACCCTAGCCACCAGCCTCCACTAGAGAAAAGAAGCAGTCACCAAAGAAGGGAACCGATCGTCGTCCACTGCCACGCCGGAGCCACCTCCGACTGTCAAAAAAAGTAAAAAATTTTCTATCCGCTCAGAATTTAATTTTGAACACCCCATGGCAAAATCGGAGCAAAAAAACGATGGATGAGCATAAAACTGTGGGAAAAGCCCAGCGGCACCGCCATGGGCAAAACCTGAAACCGCTTTCGATGAGTCCATTCTCGTTTTCTGTTTCATGCTATTTTTTCACCATTGTGTTCACTGCTATATTTTCTACAGGTTGACCAAAGAAAACGCCAAGCCGCGAAGGTGAGTCAGTGGAGTCACTGCACTTAAAAATCTTTGCACCAGTAGGTTTTTATTTTTTGATTTTTTTTGGCTAAGCGAGGCCCCTTAATATGTTTTCTCGCAGGGATAGGTATAAAATCGGTCGAAACTGGCCAAAATTGGCCGAAAATAGCCAGGCCGAGGCAAACAGCCGCTGCGGGCAGCGGTACCGTTGCCGGAGCATAGCGGTGCCGCCGTGCTGGAATTCTAAAATTATTGAAAAAGATTTTTAACACCAATTTAAATATTTTTGGGGGTATTTTTAGGTACATGAAGCATGTTTTAATCTACACAGAAAAATTTAAAAATTTTGGTGACCACCAGTAGGCGCACAGTTGAAAGTTCGGTATTTCGAACATCGATTCGGGTAAGAATTCCTCATTTTATTCTTTATTATGGAATTGAATTTTAATAATCGATAATATGGTATTTTGTGTAATTTAGAAGACTTTGAGAATAATTATAGGTTTTCAATAGAGTTAGAAATCGGTTAGTTATTTATTTGTTATTCTGTTTAACTGATTGTTGAATTTACAGCTTTAAATACATGATGATATACTGAAATGGTTAAATGATTTTATTGTGCTAATGTATATTACTTATCTTACGTGATTTACAGTTGATTGTGAAATTGGTAATTAATATGCAAATAAAAAATTGATTAGTCATGTGAATTAATGAATGGTAGCCTTATAGGATATCCTGAGAGATGGTGAATGGACTGGGTACATAGAGGACCCTACCGTAAACGTTGTCTCATGCCGGATGGGGTATCGAGGATTGGTATTTTTCTCGCTCATATCGGACGGGGTATGAGAATGACCTGATTCACTCTCATACCGAACGAAGTATTGAGGGATGATATTTTTGGCACTCATACCAGACGGGGTATGGAGACAGCCCGATTCACCCTCATACCGGACGGGGTATTGAGAGATAGTACTTTTGGCACTCATATCGAATAAGGTAGGGGAACAGCCGGTTAGTTAAAAATATTGAATATTGGTTCACGCATAGTGGAACATTCTTATGGGTCCCTAGGGATACCAATATACAAATAAAAAGGGAAGACTATTGTTATTACTCACTTGAAAATGAGATTAGAATGTTATTTGAATTATTTTATCTCTATAGGTTGATTTTTGAAATCTCGCAATAGTAAACATATGCAATAAATGGTTTTTCTTTGTGATAAATTAATTTACTTAAATCAAGAGCTCCATTGGTTATTTTTATGATTTTTACCAACCTTTAGTTTTTGTATCGGTGAGTATTGTGATATTCTTATTAGGCTAGTGTAGCTCACCATTTCATTAACTATTTTATATTGAGAGGACCAAGATCTAGATCCCGATCAACAAGAGGGTTGTAAATAAGTTTACCACCCGGACTCCCTTTAAAGGCTAGTGAAGGTCATCCTAAAATATTCAATTATTGACTTTTTGTTTATTTCCTTAATTTTTGTAATTTCTTTTAGAAGGGACATTCTCGTAGTCCTATTAGCCATTCTAAATTATTGTGTAAGGAATGTAAATCTTAAACTCTATTATTTTGCTTCCGCATTTAATTCGTGACTTTATTTTCTTTTAAGTTTCGAGCTTCTACAATGTGCATATTCGTAGGACTGCTTGGCAACAAGAATTACCTAACAAACATTTCTGGATTGATTTAGGAATAAAGAATGATTGATTGTTGGAACCTTTTTGACAACTATAATTGATTTTCCATATTTGAGATAAAATGAATTCTTGCGTCTATGATCAACTATGTTATTGGAGCTAGTTATTTTATTGACTAAGAATCCTTTGTATAATTAATTTAGTTTCTAACTTGCAGTCAAGAGTTCGGTTTATATTACTTTGCTTATTTTTTATTTCATATTTTACATTGATGTTGAATATATAAAAATCTTCTTTTATTTGTTTTTTATTCATTGGTCAAGAAAAAAAATTGATTTCCAATTCCCTGTAAATTCAATTCTTCTTACCACTACTTTAGTATTGTTTTATTGGTTAATTAGAAATTTATTTTTGGTGGATTCGACACCAATCAGAAAATAAAAATATTTAACATATATAAAAATAATTACATTTTTATCTAAAATGAGAAAAAAAAAATTATAAAATTAGAATTAAGATAAACCAAATAAATATTTACTGATAAAGGAGAAATTGAAGGAAGTAGGCAAATGAAAGACCACACAAAGTAATTATGTAGTGTACATTTAGGAACATATATATGTATGTTGGGAAGATCAGATATAGGTGGCAGGAACAAGTTGAAGAGGGATATGTTAGAATTAATAATTTTTTAATTAAAATAATAAATTATCGGTTACAAAAAAATTATAAATTATAAATTATGAAAAAATTAAAACAAAATTAAATAACAGAATTTAATAGTAATTAAATAAAATATATAGACAGTTACTAATAGAGAAATTAATCGGAGATTTTTGCTATCTATATATAGGTTATGAATTGTCCTGTAATAGCATTCCATTCAGATTAGATATAATATATTTTTTATTTTCAATACATCTCTCTAGTTATATTCAGTTTATTTCCAATAGCTGGTATCAGAGCCTGGGGACATACATTAGTGAAGTTTTGAATTTACGTTCATAAAAGAAAAATCATTTTTAATTGATGGCTTCAGGTGTTGGCACAGGTATGGTGTAGACAATAGTTCTAATATTTTTTGGAGAAAATTATGATGTATGGAAGATAAAAATGCAAACGGTGCTATGATCACGAAGGTTGTGAGGTATAGTTGAGGATGGTTATTCTCAATTTATTACTGGGCATCAGCTAACACCAACAAAAACAAAGAAGTTGGGGGAAGATCAGATGAAGGATGTCAGAGCCTTGTTTCTCATACAACAAGGTATTGCAAAGAGTTTGTTCTCTTAGATAATTGCTGCAACTAGATCGAAAGAAGTATAGGATATATTGCAAGAAGAGTTTCAAGGATCCGCAAAGGTGATTGTCGTAAAGTTGCAGACATTGTGCAGATAATTTTAAAATTTACAAATGAATGAGTTAAAAAAAATAAAAGAGTATTTCTAGAAGGTGATCGAGATTTTGAACCAGATGCAGAATTATGGTAAAGAACCTGCTGATCAACAAGTAGTGGAAAAAAATTTAATTAGTTTGTCAGAAAAATATGAATATATTGTTGCAACAATTGAAGAGTCGAAAGACTTGTCTATTCTTATAATCCAACAATTGATGAGTTCGTCGGAGTCGCACGAGGCAAGAAAATTACAAAGTGGGAGCAATTCTATTGAAAGTGCATATAGCACTAGTTTTAAAACTCAAACTTCTTTGACAAATCAAAGAAATTATCAGAAAAAATGTGGACAAAATGTGGAGAAATAGCAAAATCAAACAGAATGAGGAACAGGTTCGAGTTCAAATATGTAGTGTGACATATGTAAGAAATCAAATCATAGTATGTCGAGAAGTTGAAAGAAGAAACACTGCAACAAATGCAAGCAGTACAATCATATCGTAAAATATTGCATAAGTAAAATACGTGATCATGCAAATTTTATAGAGGAAAAGGAGAATCTAGAAAACATCTTCTTCACATGTCATGTTGTAACAGAAGAAAATGATGATATTTGGTACTTGGATAGTGGCTGCATAAACTACATGATAGGCAACCAAACATTATTTCAAGCTACAAATGCTTCATACGAGACAAAGGTACATATGGGTAATAGTCATCTGGTTCAAGCTAAAGGCAGAGGCAGTATTGCTGTCCAAACTAAAATGTGGCCTAAATTTTTTTAAGATGTGTTGTTTGTGCTAGACTTGAAGTAGAACCTGTTCAGTGTCGTACAACTTCTACAAAATAATTATGCAGTTTATTTCGAAGATGGAAGTTTCAAAATTTTTTATCAAAAAAATAATAATTATCTATTAGCCAATGTTGATATAGAGAGATCCATAAATTTTCTTCTGCAAATAAAATATGTTTCAGAAGTGGCATTACGAAATGACGTACCTGACTGCTCAGATTTACGACATAAAAAGTACAATCATCTCAACTATAATGCTCTAAAATTATTAAGAGTTAAAAATATGGTTCAAGGCCAACCTTTTATCAACATAAATTCGAGTACATGTGAAGGATGCATCTTTGGCAACCAGCATCGAGCCTCTTTTCCATACGGAGGATCTTGGCGAGCACGTGCACCCTTTGAGCTGGTACACATCAACATATGTAGAATGATGTAAACACCTTCACAAGGCTGAAACTGGTACCTTCTAATTTTTTTGATGATTATTCAAGGATGATCTGGATATATTTTTTAAAAGAAAAATCATAGAGTTTTGAAGTATTGAAAAAATTTAAAGCCAAAGTAGTCGTAAAATTAAAGTTTTACTAAGTGATCGAGACGGTGAGTTTACCTCAAAGAACTTTGATAGTTTTTGATGGTATAAAAGGCTACAAGGTGTACAATTTACAGAAAAAAAAGCTGATGATCAATGGAGATGTCGTATTCGATGAGAATGCTTCATGGAATTGGAAAGATGAGAAGGTTCAAGAAAAGCAGTCATCCTAACTATTATCTCATTAGGAGGACAAACTACTCAAAATAATACTCTAAGACAAAATGAGGCTAGTTCAAGCTTAACTTCTAGTCCAAGTTCAAGCCCGAGTTTTAGTAAAAATGTCATAGAAGAATCGACTACTCCAAAGTTAGCTCCAAGAAGAGTAAGAAGTCTAGCAGAAATTTATGAGTCATGTAATTTTTCACTAGTTGAGCCACAAAGTTTTATAGAAGCTGAGAAACAACAAATTTTGGTAAAAGCCATGAAAGATGAAATCCACATGATAGAGGAAAGTAATATTTGGGAGCTAGTAGATTGACCAGAAGATCATGAAATGATCGGTGTTAAATGGATTTATAAGACAAAATAAATCCAAATGGTTCAGTTCAGAAGTATAAAGCAAGACTCGTGGCAAAAAGCTTTAAACAAAAGTATGGTACAGACTATTATGAGACTTATGCTCCTATATTAAGGCTAGAGATAATTACAACTATTATTGCTCTGACAGCTCAAAAAGGGTGGCAATTGTATTAACTTGATGTGAAATCAGCCTTCTTGAATGGTCATCTTGACGAAGAAATTTTATCAAACAGCCAGAAGGATTTCTAGTTAAAGGGAGAGAAAACAAAGTATACAAGCTAAAAAAAACACTATACGACCTAAAGCAAACACCAAGAGCATGAGATAGTGAGATAAACAAGTACTTCATACAAAAAAATTTCAAAAAAGCAAGAGCATGCCGACTTTATATGTCAAAAAAATAGGTACTAATATTCTAATTATCTCATTATATGTTGATGAGTTAATTTACACAGTTAATAATGAGACAATGCTCAGAAAATTAAAAAAAGACATGATAGAGACATATGAGATGAGTGATCTCGACTTGCTGCATTATTTTCCTGGTATAGAAGTATACCAAAGTGATATAGGTGTCTTTATATCAAAGAAAAAATATGCAGAAAATATTTTGAAGAAATTTAATATGCAAGATTGCAAGTCAGTTACAACTCCCCAAATGGCCGATGCAAAATTGAAAAAGGACAATGAAGCAAAGAAGGTAGATGAAACCACCTACAGGAGTTTAGTTGGAAGTTTGTTGTATTTAACTGTAACACGACCAAACATTATTTTTTCTCTACAGGTTGACCGGAGCCGAATCACCAAAACACGAACCTCGCCGGAGAGCCGCCGCACCCGAGAGCGCGGCCGCCGGTAAGCTCCATTTTTTCGTGATTTTTTGGCCCCCCGAGGGCCCTAGGGTTGTTTTCTCACAGGGACCGATGCGAGTGTGGCCGAATTTGGCCGGAAACGGCCGAAAATAGCCAACCCGAGGCGACTCGCCGCCGCCAGCGGCGGCACCGTCGCCGGAGCACGGCGGAGCCGCCGTGCCGGAGTTGCGATTTGGGCCGAAAGGGGCCCTAGACCTAATTTGGGATTTTTTTTGGAACACGTGCAGGTACCAGTAGTGCGTTTCAGTTCCCCGAGGAAAATTCAGGGAAAATTAGGGACAGCCTGCAAGCGCACTGCAAAGCCATGTTCGGACCCCGAAACGAGTAAGGACCCCTCACCCTATTTCCTATCATGGTATTAAAGTTCAAAATGATAAAACGGTATTTCTTGAATTAACGAATGTGTGAAATTGCTTAAGGTTGCTAATGGAGCCCGAGTCTAGTGTGATTGATGATTTACTGTTATTTGGCCTGTTTTACAGCTTTAAATGCAGTATGAGGTTTGATGTGTTTATTTTATAGTTTCGTGTGCATATATTACGTTTTTATTGGTTATGGGTTGAATGACTGAAAAACTGATACCGTATGTTGTCTGTTTGGCATGAATTACGATTTGCTTGTTTAAAATGTGAATTGATAATGCTTACTGAGGAAGAGGCTAATGAAAGATTGTGTAGACTGATAATTGTATGATGGGGTCAGCCTGACTAGATATCCTGGGAGATGGTGGACGGACCGGGTCCGTAGGGAACCCTACCAGGATTGTGGTCTCACATGCCGGACGGGGTATGGAGATCTTATGTGTTTTGGCGCCCATACCGGACGGGGTATGAGGACAGCCCGTTTCACCCTCATTCCGGACGGGGTATTGAGGTTTATGGTTTTGGCGCCCATACCGGACGGGGTATGGGGACGGCCCGTTTCACCCTCATACCGGACGGGGTATTGAGGTTTATGGTTTTGGCGCCCATACCGGACGGGGTATGGGGACGGCCCTGGAAACTGATTATGAATGTTAAAGGTTAACGGGTAGCGGGACCCCTATGGACCCTTATGGATACTAGTAGGCTGGTAAATGAGAAAAGGATATGTTGTATAATGATTGAATTACAAAAGGCGTGATAAGTGCTATGTTTTATAGCTTATATTATTCCATGATTGTGATAATGTTATTGTTTTTCTTATATTGTTTCATGAATTCCACCGAGGTAAGTGGACAGTAAAGGTTTTTATGTTAATAAACGAGTTTGTTATAAATCATGCTCCATTGGTCTTTTGTGTTTTTCTACCCACCTTTACCTCCGTGACGGTGAGATATCGTGATGTTCTTACTGGGCTAGTGTAGCTCACTCCTTATTTAACCATTTCAGATCAGGAAGACATGGTTCCCGAGCCCGTTCCGCAGGAGGACGACGAAGGGGATGCCTAGAGACTCCGTAGTCATACTCATAGTTTTATCTTCGAGTTTCTCTTTTAGTTAGTTTAATCTTTTATATTTTAAGTACGTTTTTGGTTTTCGTGTAAGGGATGTTAACTGAAATTTTGATCTCGCTTCCGCATTTCATGTGTTTAAATACTCACTCCATTTTAACATTTCCGGGGCCGTTACAGCTTTCGATTTCCCCTTTTTATTGACAGAAGGAAATAGAAAATTTTTGCTAAAAATCTCCCGATTTGTAGAAATCTCCTTTATTTGCACGCCTTTTCTTCCTATTCCTTATCTTTTTCTTTAGCGTACATACCTCTCCTGCTTCTAGAGGCGTGTTTCTTATTCTTCCAGAGGCATACACACCTATTCTCTATTTATGATATTTTTTCTCTTTTTTAATATAGTGTTGTTTGATCATTCTTTTACTTCTGGTTCCCAACTTCAAAACGGTGTTGTTTTGAGTGTTGGTGTTGGACTGTGTTGCAGCAGATTTGTGTATGCACTTCTTCCTCTTTTCTTCTTTTCTCTCCGGCCTCTTTTTCCTCTTTCTTCACCAATGTAACCTGCATAAAAAATTTGCTCATAAATTTATTTTAACTAAAAAATTTGTTCAAATTTCTTATGAATTTAAGTAATAATAGCATAAAAAAATATGATAAAAATGCAGCACATCATCTTTGATATGTTGAGTTGGTAGAGATAGATGGTTTTAACTAGTTGAATGCATTTGTGATGGTTGATTTATAGATTGGCATACATACTTTGATTTCTCTAGTAGTAGAAATGGTCAATCATGATGGACACATAATGAAATATTTATTTTGCTTGTTTTGTATACTTATGAGATTTATATGTTTCAGTAATAAGTAGTGATGTAATCCATTCATGGACAGTAGAGACTAGTAAACAATCTAGCTTGAGGGGCCACAGAGAGATGTACTATAGAATTCGAATGAGTGGGCATTTCAAGAGTAAGTGATGTGCATTGTCTACTTCTAGTTGTCCACAGATCTTATATGAAGAAGAATTAGAATTATTATGGAAAAAAATATGTAGTGTCTGATGTAGGATGCACCACCATAGAAACTTGTATATAGGTAAGATGTGAGAAGAGCAAAGACGTTTCTAAATGCTAGGGAGATTAGGTGAGAGAATAACACAGTGGCCTTATTATGTGGGTAACTTAGATTCTAGGTTGAGTTAATAGTGTATTTTGCACCAAGAATAATACAGTGTATTTTGCACCAAGAGTTAATGTGGATGGGTACATTCCTAATTTAGGTAATTATGTGAAAGGGAAATTATTGGACTAAGAAAGGGATATTTCAGGTTTCATAGTTATTGATAATGAAATTAATGACTTTAGTGAAACAAGGATTCCTAGGAATGGGAGGGGTTAAAATTAGATACTGTAGTAATCTATGAATCCATCCATATATGACATTAGATCCTAACTTAATGATTGATAACCTTTTTAAACAAGAATTTTCCTCTTTTCTAAAATACCCTTCCAGAGTCTAGAATATTATGGTTTCAATTTAATGCATAGTGATGTTATTCCTTCAAATATTTAGCATTCATGAAGGTAACCCATGATGTTTGGCATGGTTGAAGTAGTGTCTGAGCTAGTTTGGCAAGTAATGCTAAGTTATAATCAGGTAGTTGCTTAAAGTTAAAATTTTCTTAAGTTTTTAGGGAGGTTTAAAAGACTTTAACCTAGCGATGTATATCTGTGGGTCTTATTGATAGTTATGCTCCACTAAAACTTGCAAATGATTTGTGTTAAGTTCTTATATGAGTGATAGGAGGTTAAAGAGTGACATGAAATAAGAAGGGAGGCTTGTAAGAACTTATTAGGTCATAGTCACCTTACAAGCATATAGTTTATTTATTAAAAATGTAAAGGGTTGTGTGAATTTCCTATTACCAAACTGAAGGAGTCCTAAGTGTTTAGTGTTTCTGGAGTTTTTTCTATAAGGTTTATAGTTGTTGATGTGTGTCTAGGTCACTATTCAAGCTAAAGTAAATATAGGGATTTATATTTATTAATGGTTTGGCCAGACCGCGTACAATAGAGAAATAGAATGTGTAAGAAGTTTTATAAGTTAAGTCTAGTTGTTATCCCAAATAATAATAAGCCATCTGCAAATAACATATGAGATATAGAAGGGGCTTGAGCACTAATTTAGAGACCTTGGGTCTAGTTATGAGACTTTACTCGTATAAGTAATTTAGAAAAGGCATCTGTACAAAGGATGAAAAGATAAGTCCATAGAGGGCTCCCCTTAACGAAGACCCCTCTAAGGTGGGTGATTTTTTATAGGAATGCAATTAATATTAACCTGATAGGTGACTTTAGAATAACATTGTGATAATAGTTATGCCACTTATGGATCAAAACCAATAGATTCTCTTATATGTCTTTTTGTCTCAATGTTATTCCATAAAGCTAATAAACGTTCAATTATTCCTTGGATTAGTGACACGTGTATCATATCACATCTTCTCAGTACTACATTTGTATACAAGTATTAAGGTAGCAACTTCCTTTGAATTTATTTTGCCAAATGGTAACCAAGTAAATATTTTATATGTTGGAATGGTTAAAGAAACTAATAGACTGATTCTTCATAATTTTTATGTGTCCCATCATTCAATTTTAATTTGATATATGTTAGAAGATTGGTTGAGGATAGTGAATTTTGCTTCATCTTCTTAGCACCAATTTATTTAATACATGACATTATGACTTCAAGACAACTGGGGTTGATGAAGGATGGATTGTACAAGCTATAGCAATATAGAAGCTCTTTGTCATAGTTTTAATGGGGATCCTCTTGCATTATAGTCTAGGCCCCCAATCAAAATGAAACATTTGATCTTTGACATTACCATCTTGGGCACCCTTCAGAGTCCAAATGATATTTTTTCTCACATGCCTTGAAGAATAAGGAGTGTATACCTTGCCATATTTCTTTTTTAGCTAGGCTTTATAGACTTTTATTCTCTTTAAGTGGACATAAATTGAAACTATATTTTGATTTCATAATTGTGATATATGTGAATCTTGTAATGAAACCTCTTATGATGGATATTGTTTTTTTTCAATTAGTGATGATTTTAGTAGATGTACACAGGTTTACTTGCCAAGATCAAAGGATGAAATTGGCTTTACGTTGCAAATTTTTTACCCCTTCATTGAGACAAAGTTCAATAAAAGGATCAAGGTCATTCATAGTAATAATGGGAGAGAGTTTGAGATGAGAAACTGGTATCATTCATCAAATTAATAGTTAAGATTTTAATGTAAGTGTAATGCCCAGCTGGTGCCTAGCTGGGTATAAAAAAAAAGAACTATATATATATAATAAATATATATATACAATTAATTATAAATTAAAAAAATAAAAAATAAAAAAAGGAGGATAGCCTAGAGGTGCACGCCTCTGAGAGAAGGAAAAAAAATTAAAACATGTGGAATATGTATGTATATAATTAAAAAAAAAAAGAAAAAAAGAACCCACAATGTACTATGTGAGCAAAAGAAGAAAACAAGTGGCCATATATATAATATATGTATATGTATATGTATATATATAATTAATTAACAAAAAAAGAAAGGAAGAAGAAAAAATTGATAGAGAAGAGAGAGGGAAGAACGAGAGAGGAAGAGAGTTGAGTTCAAGGGGGTGAGAGAGGAGGCTGAGCTGAGTGAGGGTTGGGCCGAGAAGGAGAAGAGAACACCACAAAAGAGAGAGAGACGAGCAAGGCAAACCAAAAGGAGGAAAGTCACAGTTGAGAGAGGGAATGACAATAGAGATGTATAGAGAGAGGAGTTGGGTTGTGCGATGCCACAGTCAAGAGAGAAAGAAAGAAGAGAGTAGTTATCGTTTGTTAGAGAGATAAAAAAGGGAGGAAAGAGAAAGAGAGGAGACACGGTTAGGCAGAAGAAGAAGAAGAAGAAGAAGAAGTAGAAGAAAAAAGGAAAAAAGAAGAAGAATAAGAAGAAAAAGAAAAAAGGGAAGAAGAAAGAGAATATAATGTTGCAGACCGAATCGAGGGGCTCCGCGTGCACAATAGAGAGGGAGAGTGCAATGGAGAAGAAGTTTTGTGTATATGGACGTGATGGCCATGGCGCGCGGAGGAGAGAAGAAGCTACTGCAGGGAAGAAGAAGGAAAAAGAAAAAAAGAAGAAAAAAAGAAAAAAAAAGAGAAGAAAAGAAAAGAAAGAAAAAAAAGAAATGAGAGAAAAGAAAAGAAAAGAAAAAAAGGAAAAAGGGAAGCGCATTGACCAGATCTGTTATTGGTACATCGCACGCGACAACGCGCATTGATCCCAGCATCAGCGCGTGGCATTTCCGATAACAGGCGTGTAATGACATGTGGTGACATTATGACCGGGACTGCATGTCTCAAAGTAAAATATGTTCCTCATTTTGCATAATATAGTTTTCAAAATTATTCATAATTTAATATATGTTTTTTCTATTATAAATGAGAAAAATTATCCAAATGGTATTCTAATTTTCGAGAGTACCATAGATCGAGTTAGAAAAATTCTCAAAACTTTTCCGATTATATCATAGGTAAGAATTATGTGTATTCCATATAGAGACATAAATTATATGTTCATGTCAATATGTATATGTATAGTGCATTATGTATGAATATTTAGAATTATGTGTAATATAATATGAACATAATTAATGTCTAATTTGTACTTATTTATGTTTATGTAGTGTACATATATACGTTGTTACACATCTGTGTGTGTATATATAAAAATATAAAATGAATGAGATATGAATTAATGAGAATAGAATTAATAAGAGCATAGCTGATAAGAACAAATGCATGACTAAATATATATATATATGGTATATTGTGTGTGAGTGTGTGTACGTGTTTAAGTATGAATGTGTATATGTATTGATATAGATTGTGTGTGTAAATATAAATATATATTTTGTGTGAGACATGCAGTGAGGGTACATATCTGTATTGTAATATATGTGTGTACATATGCTATGCATGTGAAATGTATAACCAGTGTGTGTGCGTGTGGAATTTAAGTATATTGCATTTGTTGTGTGATCTGGTGCAGATGTACGGTATATTATATTTGTTGTGTGATCTAGTACAGAATAATTCAGAAAGTGATTTGAAATATATGGCCCTTATGTGCGTGATAATATCGTGTATTTTGTGTGTGTTTTGTGTTGAATAATGCATAGAAATTAAGATCTTAGGTATAAAATAAATGAATCAGAAATGAGAGAGATTTGAAAAGAGCGTAGAGTGTAAGGACCCTGAATACCTATTCATTTAGTCTGAATCAATGAGGGGACGGTGTGTGTGTGGTATATTGTGTGAATTAATGAGAATAGAATTGATAAGAGCAGAGATGATAAGAACAAATGCGTGAATAAATATATATATATATATGGTATATTGTGTGTGATTGTGTGTATGTATTTAAGTATGAATGTGTATATGTATTGATAAAGATTGTGTATGTAAATATAAATATATATTTTGCGTGAGACATGTAGTGAGGGTACATATCTGTATTGTAATATGTGTGTACATATGCCGTGCATGTGAAATGTATAACCACTGTGTGTGAGTGTGGAATTTGAGTACATTGCATTTGTTGTGTGATCTGGTGCAGATGTACGGTGTACTATACTTGTTGTATGATCTGGTGCAGATGTACGGTGTACTATACTTGCTATGTGATCTGGTACGGGATAATTCTGAAAATGATTTGAAATATACGGCCCTTATGTGTGTGATGATATCGTGTATTTTGTGTTTAATAATGCAAAGAAATTAAGATCTTAAGTATAAAATAAATAAATTAGAAATGAGAGAGATTTGAAAAGAGTGTAGAGTGTAAAAACCCTGGATACCTATTTATTTAGTCTGAATCGAGGATGGGAGGGTGTGTGTGTGGCTAAAGTTCAGCAGGTATGGTGAACCTGCACATAGATAGTTTTAAAACCTAATCCAGACGTGGATAGGTATTTGTGAGTAGGTCACCTAATAAACATAACTACTGTGGCCAATGTGAGATTGTGTGTCTTATCCATGCAATGGGGGGATCCTTTTCAACTCTCCTCAATGACGATATAAATGACATTGTGCGATGAAGCCTTAGATGTGATATGCCGAATATATTATGATATTTCGAGTATAGATGTGATATCTGAGTGGGTGTGTGATATTCGAATAAAGAAATATTACGAAGAAGAATGTGAATAATAAGGAAAGAATGATTTGAATTAAGTGTAAGATTTCAGAAATAATATATAGGAATAAGAGTATAACATAATGAAAAGGATTAAGAGAAGTTTTCATTAATGTTTGTTATGTATTTTGATTGTGATGCTTTATTTGATATTTTTTTATGATAAATATTATTATATTTTATATATTGCGTGAATGTATGTACGTAAGTTTCCGTTATAGAATCATTTTTCTCACTAAACTATGGAAGTTCACTTCAATTCATCCCCCATCTAGGTCAGAGGAAGTAAAGATCAATAGAAGATGGAGAAGGAAACCTTAGTTGTTTCTATTTTAGATTTATAAATTAATTTAGATGTCTCAATTATTTATAAATAAATAATTATCCAGTCACAAGTAATGTGTATTAAAGCGAAGTTCCACTACATCTTTAATATTTATTTGTTCCACTAGTTAGAAATATTAGGGTAACATCCATACCCACCGATATTGGGGGTTCGGGCTATTACAAGTTGTATCAGAGCACACATTCCTCGGGACCAACTCTTATGACATGACACGTAAGAACTTTAGGAGATTTAAGACCAACAGAATTTAGAAAAATGACCCTTAAGAGATGTTGTGGACCTCATATGAACCACTTGATTAATTAAGGATAGGAGAACGATATTTCACAAATCTAACGATATGAACCATATAAGTTACTTTCTAACAAACTTAGGACTGAACGAATTAGGGGTTTAACCTGAAGTTAATGAACGATGATACTTAACCAACCACCGTCGTCAAACTTCACAAGTATCAAGGAAAATCATCAGAGCTTTAACCTTTTATTGACCTATTGACCTCATATAGTCAAATGACTATAATAAAGCTCTTAGAAAAAAACATCTAATTTCCTTTAAGATAAGAAAGTAGATCCTAAGGGGGGGAGAAATCTCCCAACTGCGAAAAAATTTCCAAGAGCGAGAAACACTTTTCCATTTGAAATCAATGCCTCAACTGGGAGAAAATTTCCCATCTAGGTGGAAGTCCCCAAAGTGGCACCAGAATTCTCTCAAATATGAGTTTTTAGAATAACAAGAATCCCTTAGAATGAAGAAATTCCTTAATATGATAAATTTTTCCACATGGTAGGAAGATTCCTTAGTTAATAAATAAATAAATAAATAAAAATCATTACAGGAAGATTTTCTGAACGAGAGTAACATTTCCTAAATAAAATAATCTTTTAAATAGAAAGAAAATCATTCAAGTGGGAAGATTTTCCAATAGGGAGTGAATTTTTGAAATGAGAGAACCCCTAAATAGATACACTCCATATAACAAACCCTAGGCTGATAGGAACCAAATAACGATTTAATTTTTTTAAGAATTCACCTTGCATCCCCCTAGGAAAACAAATACCTTCACTGTTCCAAAATTCTTTTCCAACTTTGTTTAGAGACTCCAGTAATAGTTCTGAATCTTAGGAAAATAAATAACTAAATCCTTAGGAAATAAATCGAACAACACCTTACTAGAATTTTCATTTCTAAGAGTTCTACTACTCTTAAAAAATTCTGTAGGTGTGGGGTATAGTCATAGGAACTATTCTCACATCCAACTATTCAATAGATTTTCAATGTGTTTCTTATCAAAGTAGCGTAGTGGAAGCGTGATGAACCACCATCACCACACTGGATGATTTTTTTCTTCAAACCAAAAAAAGAGTAAATTGATGGTGTGACAAAACTGTAACTCCTATCTTAAGATCATACTTAGGAAGAGTCACAGAATTCTTGGGAACTTAGAGTGTACTCATGAGAATTAGAACTAAACGTAACTCCTTACAGCAAAACTAATGATTAAATATGTTACTAAAAGAATTCCTAATCACCTTAAAAAATAATTATCAATTCTGTAACTCTCTAAGCCTATTTCAACCAGTCACCCTTTAATTGTTAAAAGTTAGAAAACTAATAAATTAAATTAGACACTTCAAACTTAAGGATTGATATAGTTTTAGATAAAATAATACTTCTCTAACTATACTAACTGTTTTTAAGAAAATCTGAAATAAAACTCTATCCCGTTTAAACTCGCAAATAGAGAAACACACTTTAGAAACTAATCCAATGAAATAAAATTGAGAAAAATGTGACTACGATTTTACCAAAGATGTTTCCACCCAATGAAAATATTATAACATCACTAGTTGGTTGGAACCTAAATTCCTAAATGATCATGCTTATGAAATTAAATTATGAAGAGAGAGAAAACTAAGTCCCTAAAGATGTGTTCTGATAACATAATCATTACCACGTTAAATTTTAAAAAATAAGCTCACTTACACTAAGAAAAAAATAAAAATAATTGGGTACCAAAAATACCCTTAAGCCTACAGAACTTCAAGGATACGAAATTAGAAAAGAAAATATCATAATCTAAAACGATTCTAATTAAAGGAAATGTTATAACCACTCCAATATGTTGACAAAAATGTCAATATAATACATGGATGATTATTTCAGGGTTCTCGCAAATGAAAATTTGAAGGAACAAAATTTTAGGAGGAGAGGAGATTCTCACACGAGAGAAATTTTTCCAAGTGACAGAGATTCTCCAATAGAGATAAACATCTTCTTAGTAAGAGAAAAATCCCCTACTAATAAGAAATATTTCCCTTAATTGGGAGATAAGTAATTCCAATTCCTTGAAATACAATTTAGAAGACCAAATTATTTTAAAGCGGGGAGATTTGTAATATCCAACTGGTACCCTGGGTATATATACAATTAATTATAAATTAAAAAAATAGAAAATAAAAAATTAGACGATAGCCTAGAGGTGCACACCTGAGAAGGGAAAAAAACAAAATATGTGGAATATATATATGTATATGTATATATAATTAAAAAAAGAAAAAAATAAAGAAATAAAGAAAAGAAGAACTAGAGTGTACTCTGGGAGCAAAAGAAGAAAACATGTGGCCATATATAATATATATATATATGTATATATATATATATAATTAAGTAACAAAAAAAGAAAAAAATAAGAAAAAACAGATAGAGAAAAGAGAGGATCGAGCAGCTTGAAGAGAGAAAGATGAGTGAGAGAGGAGGCTGAGTTAAGTGAGGGTCGGGCCGAGAAGGAGAAGAGAACACTGCAAGAGAGAGAGACGAGCAGGGAAAACCAAAAGGAGGAAAGTCACAGCCGAGAGACGGAACGACAACGAAGATATAGAGAGGAAGTGGGTTACGTGACGCCACAGTCGAGAGAGAAAGAAAGAAGAGAGAAGTTATCGTTTATTAGAGAGAGAAAAAAGGGGGAAAGAGAGAGAGAAGAGACATGGTTGGGTAGAAGAAGAAGAAGAATGGGAAGAAAAAAGAGAAGAGAGCATGGCGTACTGAATTGAGGGGCTCTGCGTGCGCGGTAGAGAAAGAGAGTGCAACCGAAGAAGAAGTTTTGTGTATGTGGACGTGATGGCCATGGTGCAGCAGAAGAGAGAGGAAGCAGTCGCAGGGAAGAAGAAGAAAGAAACAAAGAAAAAGAAAGAAAAAAAAAATAAAGAGAAGAAGAAAAGAAAAATAAAAGAAAAAAAATGAGAGAAAAGAAAAGGAAAAAAAAAGGGAAAAAAGAGAAAGAAAAGAACAAAAAAAAAGAAAAAAAAAAGGAAAAAGGGAAGTGCAGTGACCACATTTACTATTGGTACATAACACGCGGTGACTCTCTTTGATCCCAGCATCAGTGCGTGGCATTTTTGGTAACATACGTGTAATGAAGGTGATGACGCCAGTGACCGAGACCACGTGTTTTAAGGTAAAATTTGTTCCTTATTTTACGTAATACTGTGTATTTTATATGTGTGTTTGTGTTTAATGATGTATGAAAATTAAGACCTTAGGTATGAAATAAATGAATTAGAAATTAGAGAGATTTGGAAAGAATGTAGAATGTAAAGACCTTGAATACCTACTCGTTTAGTCTGTATTAAGGAGGGGAGGATGCATCTGTGGCTGGAGTTCAGCGGATATGGTGAACTTGCACATGAATAGTATTTAAAACCTAATCCAAATGTGGATAGGTATTTGTGAGCAGGTTACCTAACAAATGTAACTACTGTGACCAATGTGAGATTGTGTGTCCTATCCATGCGATAGGACGATCTTTTTCGCCTCTCATTGATGATGATATAAATGGTATCGCGCGATGAAACCTTAGATGTGATATCCTAAGTGTATTATGATATTTCGAGTATAGATGTGATATCTGAGTGGATACATGATATTTGAGTAGAAAAATATTACGAACAATAATGTGAATAATAAGGAAAGAATGATTTGAATTAAGTATAAGATTTCAGAAATAAATATATAGGAATAAGAGTATAACATAATGAAAAAGATTAAGATAAGTTTTCGTTAATGTTTGTTGTATTTTGATATTGATGTTTTGTTTGATATTTTTTTGATGATAAATATTATTACATTTTATATATTGTGTAAATATATATATATGTAAGTCTCTGTTATATAATCATTTTTCTTACTAAATTCGGGAAGCTCACCCCAATTCACCCTCCATCCAAGTCAGAGGAAGTTCGAGATCAATAGAAGATGGAGAAGGAAACCTTAATTGTTTCTATTTTAGATTTGTATATTAATTTAGATGTCTCAATTATTTATAAATAAATAATTATCCAGTTATATAGGATACGTATTAAAGTGTAGTTTCGCTGTATATTTAATATTTATTTGTTCTACCAGTTAGAAATATTGTGTTAACATCCGTATCCACTAACATTAGGGTCCGGGCTGTTACTGTAAGTTTCAATTATTTATTTAAATATTTTATAAGAATTTTAAAATTAAAAAATTGGTAAATGAGATAAATGAAAAATAAAAAATATTTAGTCTTAAGGCGAGTGTAAGTTTGAGGCGTATGAATTTATATTTTCTAATAGAGTAAATATGAAAGTGAATATACCTACTCCCCATTCCATCACTAGGATGAAATTAAAACTGGATCAAGGATTATTTTTTAAAAATATCTTTTTTAACATGTTGGAACTCCCACTCTTTTATTGAATTGTAAGAGATATAATCAACTCATCTAAGGTGTAATATAATGTGTGGAAGCCGTGTCATTTTACTAATTATCATAGCGTTAGGTAACACTTACATATTAATATCTGTTAAGTTTAATAGTTTAGTTATACGAAATAAATAATTTACATGAACATTAAGAATGAAATCATTAACTTTTAAGTTAAAGTCACAAACTAATTGAAAATTAGAGAGAAAAACTGTGAAAGACCATAAGAGTAACATTACTTTTGATTGAAGCCTATTAATTTCTACTCAAATCTTAGATTTTAATCATTTTATATCTTAGACTTAGTCTTGCTTTATGGATATGATATATAATCGAATCGGTTTTACTTATATTTTTAATTCTACAATAATGTATTTATATTTTCATATGTTAAGAAATCTATTTTATTATAAAGGTATATTATGAATTTAGTTCATTGAATTATGGGTTATGTGACATTGAATCTCAATTTTTTTTGTTATAATTCAATTAGTGAACTTGTAAAAATTATTTGAATGTGTGATTTTTTTACTAAAATATTAAAAATTCTTTCTTTATTACTTGACGAAACAAAAAAGAAAATTTTGAAATTAGTATAATATTTCTATTTAGGAGTACTAAATGTTATAACCCATACTTTAAATGGAGTCACGAGTATTCATGCATTTCAAACCATATATTGTGGATAAATTGAGTAAGCATAAAATACAAAAAAAATTAAATTGTCTACAATATCATCCCTTACACATTAGTGTAATTCAGAATCATTAGCCTCAATCTTGGCATACATCAACTTCAAAATGCTAAAAAAAAATTTAGAGTTTAAAAGATAGAACTGACACTAGTAGATGTTATCATAAGTTCCGTATAGCCAAGGGATCCCACCACTGTTCTGGTTGGTCTTGAGCTTGTTCTTCATTTTCTTAATCTAACAAATGGAAAGGGGTGAGCTGTATGTGCTTAGTAAAAATAATTTAGTAATATAACCTTCAAACTAATAATCGTACACCAACTCTTTCCCTCTCTTTTTGATTTCCTCATAAATTATTTCTATATTTTATTTAAATTAGTAATAGTTAATAATACTATTCACACGACATAATTTATGACTATTATTTTAGTTTTACCAACTATAGTGATAACACACACCCAGTTGTTTTCACTATATAATGTAAAAATCTCGATGTTAGACACCACAATACAAATTATACTTCTATACTACCATAAAGTAGTTTTATCATCAAGTAAAATGATAGGGACAATCATTTTCTATGCAGGCACAATCATAGTTATAATGATTATATTTATACCCCATCAGACTTGTAGATACCACACACATTAGCAAGAAACATACATGTATTGGATCATAGTGCATATATAGTGTATAGAAGTATTCACCACATCTATACAATATCACATAACAGGTATCTTTCACAACAACAACATCACATTCATACTCGATCATATAGCAGGAACATCATACAGTAAATACATTCACATCTATACCAGATCACACACTAGATACATCACACAGTTAATACATCTACGTCTGTACCAGGTCACACAATGGATACATCACATAGTAAATACATTCTTGTCTGTACCAAGTGACACAGTAGGTACATCATTCAGTAAATATATTCACGTCTATACTAAATCACATAGCAGGTACATTATACAATAAATACATTTACGTCTTTATCATATTATAGAGCAGGTACCTCACACACTAACCATATCAACCATGTAATAGGGTTCATTATCACTTACGTTGATAGGATTTAATTTCATACATATGCATATATGAAAAAATTTCCTTAATTTGATCCATTTTCTTATTTAATAATCTTCCTTACTTTTATGAAATTTATCATTATAAATTGGGAATGTTTCACATTACTAGTATTCCATTTCTAATGACAAACATTTCTTTATTGTTTGTTTTTATTCTTTTAACTTTTCACATAAAGTCTCTCTTAATTAGTTCCCAACTAAGCCCTTTTTGATCTCACGAGAACATCCATTACTCATAATTTCATTTAATTTACCCACATACTGCCTTACCCTAACATCGTTTATAAGTCGTTCGCATAATCTTTCATATTCTTAACTATGTAAATCTAGTTTGAAATCATAATTCCCTCCAACTAACACATACACATATTTATATATCTATATTTTATTTTTGTTATTATTTTATTTTCTTTTTTTTTTTTGTTATTTCCTTATTATTATTATCAGCCATATTGGGTGGGTGCTATTTTCTAAAATTGGTAGTAATTAAACCCCTGATTCAATTCTTTGCCCTACTGATACATTATTGAATCCATCATACATTTCCATACCCACTCCTTTATCAAACATGTTATGTAACTGCGTCAACTACAATATACTTCTATTATTTTGAGCCTCAAACCCAAATCTGCCTAACTCTATTATTGGACCCATCCTAAGCATCTACACCAAGTTCTTCAATTAAATTGTTTAATCATGTACCTCACACATTTAGCTGGGCCAATAGCCCATACTCATTGTGAAAATCCTTTTCTCTCTATTTTCGTTTTATCAATCTTCATAATATGGTTTCAACCTGTACAAAATTTGGTTTGGCCCGTGGACACAATTGGACTTCGGGCAATTTCTCCTCCGGTTTACATCCCATTTATATGGTTTGGGTTTTTTTTATTTAATATTTTCCTTTGGATCAGCCCATCTGCACTCAATGGGTTGGTCCATTTCTAGATTTTTTTGGGCACCCGTTATCATAGATGAGTTAGGTCCATAGAGGCTGAAGAGCTTCTTCCTTAACCTTAATTCATCTTCTAAATTCTTGAATAGGCTTCTTGAAGTACATGAACAACATCCATAATGACATATTGAAAATCCTAACCCCATTACACTGCCCTGTACTAGTTTTATATACTCTAACTTTTATATAACAACTAATTACATAAATTTTACGGTACTTAAAAATTTAACTATATATCTATTCAACTTTAAATGTACAATTTTAGATCATTGTTAAAATGTTAAATTATTCTTACCACTGGTGGCGATTCATAGTAGCTTCAGATGCCTCTTTATTTGGACTTATAAAACCAACACCAAAAATCGTTTGCTTTTTATCGAAAAGAATTTTTAAATAAAAAGAACCAGTGATAAAAGTGCAGTTTCGGCTTACCTTCAAAAAGCAGCCCACCCTTCCTGCAACTTACCTTGGTCGCTTGGCGTACGTGACATTGGGATATCTTCTCCTCTTCTCTTATAGAAGCTCATTCGCCCATTCTTTCTTTCTCCACCGCCTACCATATCTCTTTAAGGATTATGTTTCCATTTTTCTCTTTGTTTTTTTGTTTGATATACTCTCCACAATTAAATGGTCTTTGGTTCAAATGGTGTGATTTGAACCATTCAACGAGATGTATGCGTGGCACAATTTGGTTCACCCATCGTGCGTTTGACATGTTTCTCCGCATGTCACTCTCCCTAATTGGACATCCTGACAATTTTAACTATTGAGGTGTCAATATTTATGAAATTTATGATTTTTACCTCAATTTGTATGTTTCTTTTTAGTTTGGTCTTTTTGAATTCTTAGTTTCTCTTAATTTTTTTTAAAATATTCCTAATTGATCCTTACGATGTATTTTTTTGGTTAAATAATTTTCTTATCTATTATTTATCTTTCCGTTTATTTATTATTTATGTATGTATATATATATATATATTTAAATCCACATATTTGTCTTGCATGATAAGCTATATATATTATATATATATACACATGCATATCATTCATTAAATTAGACATTCCATTATGTTGTCCCAAGTCTCGGTTGTTACACTAAGAATTGAAAAGAAAAGGTAAAAAAATTTATTACCATATGTATTTTATTTAAAGACTAAAAGTGATTTTCATTTATTATAATTTTTCCAACTCCACTTAAAATAAAATGTGGACAAAATCAAATATAATCAATTGTTTACATTGTAGTATAAAAGTCTTATAGTTGAAATAGTTTTGTAAATTTAAATGTAAAATTGTAATACATTTTTTTGTTAAAGGAAGAGAGCTTCGTTTAGTTAATGTGTAAATTCATTTGAATGTATCTATGTACTGAAGCTATGGACTTGCGTTACAGTAATAATGTTCGTAATTGGAAAAGATGTGCTGTCGTAAAATGATAATAATTTTACTAACTTTTAAAATACGTAATAATTAAAATTATATATACAAGCTCGTCTCTGAAATATATAAAATTAAAATTTGATTGATAATTTTATTTAAGTATAAAGATTAAAAGATGGCTAAACTGGAAAAATTGAGATTCATATTAGTTATTTTTATTATTCTTATATATTTGAATGGATCACTGTATTCATTTTTTATTCTTTTAATTCTTCTATTTTGTAATAATATGTGTATTAATCTATATCTGCTAAATATCTCGAGCACTATCAATGGATTTAATATATTATTGGTAAGCCCAAATATTTTGAATGTAAATCCATCACGTTAAATCAAATTAACATTAACAAAACTGTAATTCAACATAATTTTTTGATAAACAGTACACAGGTTTTTACAATTCAAGTATACTTTTTTTTTCAAAATAAAATTCATATACAACTTATGTGTATGATATATAAAGCATGATATTATTAAATTACTATATTTTTTCTTTTTATTCCAAAATATTTTTATTAAATTGATTCTTACAATATCATACGGGATATACCCCAAAAATTCTCATAGTATTATCATTTTATAATTAAAATAACAGGAAATAAAAATTCAAAAATCATTATGGGGACTATTCAAGAACATAAAGAACAAGTGACTATTTAAAAATAATGGATTAGTTAATGAATCTACAACCTAGTTAAAAGATAGTAAGCAAAACTATAAATATATTTTTCTAAGTATAAATATATATAGGTAAGTTTTAGGCTAAACAAATTATTTTTTTAAGGATAAAAAAATTAAATTAAAAGAAAAGATAAAATTTCATAACATCTATAATAATACTATAAAAATATTATTGTCATGTAAAATAACAAAACTATGACATTTGAGTTACAATAAAACCATAACATTTGTTGGGGAAAGGAGAAAACCAAAATGAAACTTCAATACAAGGATTTAAGCAAATGAAAAAGCTCACAAATTAATTATACAGTGCAGGCCGTTGAGAACAGATGCGTATTGAGAAGATTAGACATAGGCAACAGGAACAAGCACAAGATGAGTCTTCTTGTGAGCAGTGATACCCTGAGCTTCCTCCATGTTGATATCTTCCATGCTCAACCCTTCTGGTAATTTCCAATCAAAATGATATAAAAGATTTGCAAGTGCAAGTCGCAGCATTGTGTTAAATTTAATGTTTTTTTTTTCTGTTGAGTTTCAATTTTAGTTCAAAAAATCTACCGTGAAGTTATTTCACGGTAGCATACGAAAAACACCATGCAACGTGTATGCATGGATTTCGGGCTATCTGATTTGATCAGTTAGTTGACGTAATCTGCTTTAATTTGTATTCCTATCTATAAACAAGCAAGAAATAAAAGAAATGTGCTTCTTCTTTCTCCAAAAATCTTGCCTTTCAGAAAATAGCAAAACAGAGGCTGTTGTATAACCTTGCTCTGTTTTGCTGTCCCTCTCTCTCTCATCAACTTTCTCTCTCTAAGTTCTCTCATTCACAGAGTCTCCTTTGAAGCTTATTTGCTTTCGATCAACAAGTGGTATCAGAGCCCTCATCTTAAGGGACTAGTAAACCAATATACCCTCGAAAAACCCGATGACATCCACTAGAACCACACCACCCCCCCCCCTACACTTCAACGAAGAAAACTACCATGTATGGGCAATCAAAATAAGAGCCCATCTAAAAGCCTTAAGTGTTTAGGATGTTATTATAGATGACAGTGATCCTCCTCCACCAGGGGACACTACCACTCTAAACCAAATCAGAAGGCACGAGGAAGACAAGGCCAAGAAACCAAAGGCAATTGCTTGCCTTTTCTCGGCCGTCTCGGATAGGGTATTTTCAAGGATTATGAACTTCGAATCACCAGAGGCTGCTTGGGAGAAACTTAAGAAAGAGTTTGATGGGGGAGTCAGAAGTAGGAAGGTAAAAATCTTAAGATTGAAGAGTGAGTTTGCATTACTCAGAATGTAGAAAAATGAATCAGTGAAGGACTATGCATCCAAACTCTCGGATGTGGTAAACAAAATGAGACTGCTTGGGGAGGATTTTCCGGAATCAAGGGTAGTAGAGCAGATTCTTATCAGCTTGCCCCCCAAATTCGAGTCTAAAATCTCAGCCTTAGAGGAGCTTGCAGACATTGAGTCTATCTCCTCGGCTGAGCTGATAAACAAGCTTCAATCTAGTGAGCAACGGGTAAATATGCATGTTCGACAATATACTGAAGGAGCCTTAATTTCAACTCAGATCAAAGACAAGTCTTCAACACATAATCAAGGGAGAAGGAGTGAATGGAATCAAACTGAAAACCAAAATTCCAGTAAACAAAGGAAATATTCTCAGTGCAGTATCTGTTCCTTAACAAATCATTCTAAAAATAAGTGCTGGTACAAGAAAAAAAAAACCATTCGATGCAATTTCTGCAAAAAGCTTGGTCATAAGGAGAAATTCTGTAGACAGAAACAGAAGTAGGAAGGATCACAGCCAAAGCAGGAACAACAGCAAGCCAATGTCACCAAGGTGTCCTGTGAGCAAAGTGACACAATTCTCATTACGCTAAGTAAGCTGCCAGTGGAGGATGATACTCTTTGGGTGGTGGACAGTGGGTGCACCTCCCACATGTGCAAGGATGAGGACTTGTTCGTGTCACTTGACAAAACAATCTCAGGCCAGGTCCGACTTGGAAATGGTATGCTGGAAACTATCAAGGGCAAAGGTAACATAGCCAGTGAAACCAGGGAAGGTAGGAAGCTTATCACTGATGTGAATTTTGTTCCTACCCTCTCACAGAATCTTCTGAGTGTGAATCAGATGACTGATCGAGGTTACTCGATCGGATTCAAGGATAACTGCTGCAGGATATATGATCCTGAGGATCGCTTGATCGCTTTCATCTAAAAGAAGGATCAAGTCTACTCCTTGAAGCTCAGAGAAGTAGTCGATAGGGCCAGTGTTGCCTCTGTAACAGAAGGTGAGATTTGGCACAGGTGCCTTGGGCATTTTCATGCAGCTGAGCTACAACAATTACAGAAGGGATGTCTAACTAAGGACTTCCCAAATTTTGCAGTCACTGAGTCAGTATGTGGTGCATGTTAGATGGGAAAAATGGCAAAGAATTCCTTTCCTTCGCAAGCAGATTGGAGAGCAAAAGAGAAGCTGGCACTTATCCATTCTGACATCTGTGGTCCAATGACAGAAAAATCCATGAGTGGATGCAGGTATTTTGGCTTGTTCATAGATGATTTTTCCAGGATGATTTGGGTTTATTTTCTGCAGAATAAAGCTCAAATTTTTGGTGAATTCAAGAAGTTTAAGGCTATTGTAGAGAAGGAAAATGGTAGTGTACTGAGGTGCCTAAGGACAGATAATGGCCTTGAATTCAATTCCAACAAATTCAATGATTTATGTTCTGAGAATGAGATCAAAAGGCAGCTCACGGCACCATATTTTCCTTAACAGAATGGTGTCTCGGAGAGGAAGAACAGAACCATTGTGGAATTGGCAAGAAGCATGCTTGCTGACAAGCACCTGCCTAAAGCCTTGTGGGCTGAGGCAGTGAACACTGCTGTGTTCCTGCTCAACATGCTGCCTACAAAGGCTGTGAAGTAGATGACACCGGCGGAGGCCTGGAGTGGCATCAAACCATCGACTAAGTATCTAAAGGTATTTGGCTCGGTGTGCTACTGCCATGTCTCGGATGACAGGAGATCCAAGCTAGAAGTGAAGGCTGAATTGGAAGTATTTTTGGGTTACAGTACTGAAGTAAAAGCATATCGAATTTTAAGTCTGAAAACCAACAAGCTTATGATTCGAAGAAATGTAACAGTAGACGAAAACAGCTATTGGAATTGGGAGAAGCAGAAAGTCGAACCAGACTGTGTGACAGTGAAAAAAGGAAAGAAATCTATGTCAGTATTAAACCCAACTCAGGCTGAGGAACAAGATGAAGAAGATGAAGCAGGTGAAGCAGAAGGGAGAACAAAAATGAAAAGTTTAGCTGACATCTATGAGAGGTGCAGCTTTACTTCAAAAGAACCTTCCTCTGTTGAGGAAGCACTTCAGCAGCAAGAGTGGAAACTTGCTATGGAAGAGAAAATCAGGATGATCGAGAAAAACAATACCTGGTCTCTGGTAAAATCAAGTGCAGACAGAAAGCCTATTTGAGTAAAGTGGGTATTCAAGGTAAAACTGAATCCGGACAGGACAACAAACAAGCACAAGGCACGGCTTGTGGCAAAGGGGTACTCCCAGCTTCTAGGAATCGACTACACAGAGACTTTTGCTCCTGTGTCCAGATATGAAACAATTAGACTCATTCTGGCCATGGTAGCTCAGTTTAGTTGGAGTGTGATGCATTTGGATGTGAAATCGGCTTTTTTGAATGGCAAGCTGAATGAAGAAATTTATATTGAGCAGCCACCGGGGTTCATTCAACCTGGAAAGGAGAAACATGTCTATCTTCTTCACAAGGCCCTATACGGCCTCAAACATGCTCCACGAGCTTGGTATGATAAGTTAAATACATACTTATTTCACTGTGGGTTTGAGAAAAACATGACAGAAACAACACTATATGTGAATAGAGATGAAGACAGACTTATCACTGCAGTACATGTTGATGATATACTGGTGATAGGCAGCAACAACAAAAAAATGAGAGTTCAAGCTGAAATTGGAGAAGGAAATTGAGATGTCTGATCTTGGGGAGGCTACCTACTTCCTGAGAATGGAGATTCATCAAAGTAGCTTGGGTATTTTTCTTTCACAAGGCAAGTATGCCAAAGAAATCCTAAATAAATTCAACATGGATCACTGTAAATCAGTGTCTACACCACTGGTGTCGAACCTGAAGTTGTCAAAGGACGAGAAAGGTAGCCAAGTAGATGAGGGGAATTACAGAAGTTTGATTGGGAGCCTTCTATATCTCACGGCTACTAGACCAGATATTCTGTTTGCAGTGAGTTTGCTTTCAAGGTACATGGCCTCACCGAGGAAATCACACTTACAAGCTACTAAACATGTTCTGGGGTACTTGAAAGGAACTTGGAACTTTGGTGTTCAATTCAAAGCAAGAGCTGAGGGTGGATTGGTCGGCTACACTGACAGTGATTGGGCAGGAAGTGTGGAAGATGCACGTAGTACAATTAGGTATTTGTTTAAACTAGGCTCCGGTGCTTTCTCATAGGTGTCTAAGAAACAGGATACTGTGGCACAGTCCATAGCTGAGGCTGAGTATGTAGCTGCAGCTACAGCAGCTAACCAAGCAATTTGGTTGAAGAAAGTGTTTAATGATGTAAAGCTGGATAAACAAACACCTACAGTGTTGTCTGTAGACAACAAGTCTGCAATTGCTATTGCGAAAAATCCTGTAATGCACGGGAGAACTAAACACATCAACGTTAAGTGTCATGCTATACGTGAGGCTGAGAGGAATCAAGAAATCAAACTGATACATTGCTCCACTGATGATCAGCTTGCGTACATTCTAACCAAGGCCCTGTCTAAAGCTAAATTTGAGGAATTGCGTGGAAAGGTGGGGATTGGTGAAAAAATCATTAAGGGAGAGTGTTAAATTTAATGTTTTTTTTCCGTTGAGTTTCAATTTTAGTTCAAAAAATCTACCGTGAAGTTGTTTCACGTTAGGATACGAAAAACACCATGCAACGTGTATGCATGGATTTCGGGCTATCTGATTTGATCAGTTAGTTGACGTAATCTGCTTTAATTTGTATTCCTATATATAAACAAGCAAGAAATAAAAGAAATGTGCTTCTTCTTTCTCCAAAAACCTTGCCTTTTAGAAAATAGCAAAACATAGGCTGTTACATAACCTTGCTCTATTTTGCTATCCCTCTCTCTCATCAACTTTCTCTCTCTAAGTTCTCTCATTCACAGAGTCTCCTTTGAAGCTTATTTGCTTTCGATCAACACATTGTGTATGCGATGTTCATACCGGGACAACTTCTGCGTCCTCCACCGAACGGCAACAACTCAAAGTGCTGTCCTTTGAAATCAATCGAGCTTCCTGCAAATCTCTCCGGCAAAAACTCTTCTGGGTCTTTCCAAATCTTGGGATCTCGTCCGATGGCCCATACGTTAACATGGATTCTGGTCTTTGGATATATGTTGTAACCGTTGAGCTCAAATCCGGACATGACCTCTCTTGGAGCTAGAAGTGGACCTGGTGGGTGAAGTCTCCAGGTCTCTTTCACCACCATGTTCAGGTATTCAAGTTTTTCAACATCATCTTCGTTGACTTGTCCTTTGTTTCCGATAGCATCTGTAATCTCAGCTTGTACTTTCTTCATCACTCTTGGGTTCCTCATAAGCTCTGGTAACGCCCATACAATGGTGATTTGCGAACTATCAATTCCACCCACATATATATTCTGACACGTGTATATTAAATGTTGATGCAAGCAGCAGGCAGAGTATACATACTCATGTATTTTCAGTATTAATGGGCATTACTCAAAGTGTTGTTGAAATTAAGGAGATGGAATCAGAAAAAGGTTATATATCTACGGTGAGAGTAACAGAACCTTGTTCCTTCTGCTGCTTCTCTATCTTTAAGAGCACATCAATGATATCCTCCTTCCCTTCTTCTACCTTATGTCCTTCATACTTATCAATTGTCTCTTGCAGAAAAGCATCCAGTTCTTGTGCACTCTTCTGGAGCCTACCATGGAGACTTGTGAGCCTATCAACAATCCATCCAACACAAGGAAAGAAATCAGAAGCAGCGAAGGATCCCATAAGTGACGTCGTTTCCTTGACATTCCTTTGAAACACGCCGCTCTCGCATTTATTCTTCTCAAATTTGCCTCCGAATGCAACCCTCAGTATCATATTCGCTATAAGGAAAAACAGCTTATCGGTTAAATCCACAGGAGACTTGGAAGCAGCAGATTGAGAGATTGATTGAACGAGTGAAGCAACCTCTTCCTCTCTGATGTACCTAAATGACTGGACTCTACTGTTGCTGAAAAGCTCATGAACGCTAATCTTGCGGACCTCCTTCCAGTATTCGCCAAAAGGAGTAAAACCTATATCAAGATAATTGTAAGAGAAAACGCCTGTGGCTAACAATTTGGGTCGGCTGCAAGTCTGGAAATCGTGAACTTTGAGAATCTGTCTTGCAGTTTCGTCTGAAGAAACGACAACCAAAGATACACTTCCTAGCTTCAATCGGACTACAGGACCGTATTTCTTCGACATCTGCCATAGAGATTGATGAAGAAGTCCGCCAAGTTGGTGCATATTACCAATGAGGTGCAGCCCTGGAGGACCTGGAGGATGCTGCTTCTTTGACTACATCACTTTCTTCATCACGACCAGCAGAACAGAGAGCAACAGCAAGAGGGGAAGCCATGCTGGGATCGTGAACGGAACCATTTAAACTATTCTTTGTGCTGAGCTTGTTTTCTGACCAACAGCACTTCTTTTCAAGAAAATGTGAAGAAGATTATCTTTTTCACTCAAGGGACAAGCAGCAACTTGTGTGCGCCTCTCAATAATAAGTCTGTACCATTTTTAATCAATTGTTTGTTTAGAGAGAGAAGATAAGATTGTTATTTTCTAGACAAGATGGTTATAAAATAAACGAACATTTATTTTCTCTAGGACTTCAAAAAAAAAAAAGAGAAGAAAAAAAAGCTTTAGAATCTGAAACCATGTAAATCATAAAAAGACGAGTATCAACCAAGCTTTAGCTGCTAATTGGGATAGATTTAAGCATGCTTAGGGGATTTTTTTAACACGTGATAAGATAGATTTAAAGATGTTTTTTTATGAATTTAGAAGCTCTAGTGACATGTATTGGTTTAATTTCAAATAAAATTGCAGAAACAGTTAATTTTTTATTAATTCCTCAACAAAATTTAGATTGTCTTTAATTAAATTAAATAAAAAATTTATAAATAAATTCACAATTTTTTTTGTTATATTTATCCTAGACATGTCCTCACTTGGTAGAATACTGCCAAAACATAGAGCATCTTATCACAATTTGAGATTAGAAAGCTTATCATAATTTTGTTCATGTTGCTTTCTTTTGTTTTATTATTTTAACAAAATTAGTTAAATATATGTATTGTCGTTAGTGTTGAGAGAATATCAAATTTGATATTCGGCTCCTATATCAATACATTTTAAGGGTGAAATAATATATATACACACATATATTAATTGAGAAGTAAAATATATTCATAGAAGAATGTTTACACAAACAAAAGAGGACTCACTTGATTATAAGCTCTAGTGTACATTCAAACCATTGGCTGGAGTCATTACAAGACCAATTTAAATCTAAATGGGCCATAATTGGGTCGAGTTATTGCATATAAAAAAATAGGTTAATTTGAGAGCCCGAGTCTATTGTATATATGTTTATCCACATGTATGGAGGCTTGAGACAGCCCAAGCTTTTTTATTTTCACAAACAAACCTCTAAAACCCTCGACTATGATTTTTGTTAGTATTGAAGGTTTTTTGTATATATACTAGACTACGGGTCTGAGTTGAGCTTAAAAGGTGAGAATTACATGGAAGAGCTCTTGCAACTGCCACATATGAAGAAGTAAGGAAGGCTTGCTGTAAAATTACTTCTTTGGCCTATATATGTCTAGAGTTTGTTGGGTTATGTTCTAGTTTATTCTATGGGTCATAAGAAATTTACCTAAGGGATAAAGGACAATACCAATTTCAAGAATTGGACAGGATGAGCAAATGTGAAATTAGAAGTGCACCTAAAGCTCCTCACCCATGGCTATAATGAGAAACATACTTGTCAACAAGTTAGAGTTATTAAATTCTATTTTTAACCAAATATTATCAAACCATCAACTAACTTCCCCCATTAGTTCAATATCCTGATAGGTTCTCATAGTTGCTCCATTACAATAGCATTAAAGTTATTCATCATGGCAAGCCCTTAACTCTGACCTACATCGAATCAGTAGTAAAATCTAAGGAATTAAAACTGTTGGATCCTAATTAAGAAATGTAATCAATTCTGTAAATTAAGGTCATTAACAGATTAATTCAAGGCTTCAATAACAATATTAAATGAATCAATGCACACTCAAATAGAATATTAGCAAGCAAAAAAAACCTCGTAAAAGAAAATAGAGACACATGGTTATACGTGGAAAACTCTTCAGTGTAGAAGGAAAAACCACAAACTAAATTTTGAGTCAATCTACTATCAAAGAAAATAAGTATAAGGTAATCTACACTTTAATTAACATATAATGGAGAAAAAAAATATTATTATCTCTCTTGCATTCTTTGATAATTCACCCAAAACATAAAGCCAAAAGAAAAGCAGGTGATGTGAGTACGGATGGTTTGAACTATTCAAGCAACTAACTAAGTCAAACAAGGAAGAGACCCATAAAGAAGTTAAAAGCTCATGGGAAATATCTCACCACACATGAGAGATTTTTTCCCACTCAAGAGATATTTTCTCTCAAAAAGAAAGTTCCATTTTTCCTCTCCATACCTTTCTTAAGTGGCAAAAGGGAAACCAAGATTAAACAATTTTAGAAATCCATCAAGGGATAAGTAAAATCATATTTTTCAAGTTTCCAAACTAAGAGCATTTCTTCCTAAAAGAGTATATTCATATATGGAAAAAATCAATGGAGACCATGGACAGATTCTAAGTATTTATCACAAGATTATGGATGGATTCATTTTCCTAAGGAACTAAAAGGGGTTTAAATTAAGAGATTTTCAAGATATCTTTATTAAATTAAGAAATCTTTAAGCAATATTCCCATATTTTAAGTCCCTATAATATTTAATTGAAGAATTTTTCTATAGGCATCTACATCTCAATAAAATTGGTAAGAAATCTTCTTAAAACTCAATTGAAGATCTCTCCTTAATTGATGACAATCTCGAGTTTTAAGAAGATTCCTTACCGATTTTATAGAGATGTTGACACCCATAGAAAGATTCTTAAATTAAATATGTAGGGACTTAAAATATGACAAAGTATCTTGAAAATATCTTAATTTAAGAAGATCTATAAAAAATCTCTTAATTTACTGAAGATATCTTAAAGATTTTTTAATTTAAAGATCTCTTAATTTAAAAAAGATCTTTTGATTTCTTAAGAAAGTAAATTTGTCCATGATCTTGTAATAAATGCTTAGAATTTATCTATGATCTCCCTTTATTTTTCTCATATATGAATATACTCTTTTACAAAGATATGCTCTTCACTCAAAAACTTGAAAGATATGATTTTGATTCTCCTGTGATGGATTTCTAAAATTCTTTGATCTTGATTTTCTTTTTGCCACTTGAGAAAGGTATTGAAAGGAAAATGAAACTCTCATTCTTGAGAGAAAAATCTCTCTTGAGTGGGAAAAAGTCTTTAATGGATGGGGAGTGATTTTTCATGGACTTTAAACTTCTTTAGGGATTGTTTTCTTTCTTGACTTGGTTGATTGCTTAAATAGTCTAGATCATTCATGTTCATATCAACATATATTTTTCATTTATTTTTCTTGGGTACGTGATAAGAGAGGAAACCAAAAGTGAAATCTCTTCTTTATTTTTCTTTTTTTTTAGTTACAGGTTCCTTGGTGAGAGAAAGACGCAAAAGCCCTAACCTTTTTCCTTGGTTACCGTGTGAGAATAGGAGAAAAACAAAAAACTTTTTTTCTTTTCTCTCTCTATTTTAGAGACTTTTCCTTCCCTTTTTTAATTCTCTAATACTTTGTCTCTTTTATTTCTTCTCTCTCAACCTCCCACTCCCTCTCTCTCTATCTCTCTCCCTCCTTGTACATAACATCCTTTATCTCAGCTTGCTTATTTTATGTTTCAAGGATTTTCCTTTTATAAGCGAGAGAAGTTATTTGGATAAGCTTTTCCTTGATGAAAATCCTCTAATAAACATGGAAAAATTATCTCTTCCTCGTGGTCGAAGATCCTCTAAAAATATCCTAGGGTTATTGCTTCCCCGAATTGAAAATCCTTTAAAGATTTGAGGTTTATCTCTAGATTTAAGGCTTATCTCTTCCTAGTAGTGTGTACATCTTCTCCTCATCTTTTTTTTTACCTTCTTCTTAC